>NC_053041.3:242081860-242384890 GCF_002575655.3 Aegilops tauschii subsp. strangulata
ACGTCAAAACTGCATTCCTTAATGGATATCTTAAAGAAGAGTTGTATATAATGCAACCAGAAGGTTCTGTCGATCCTAAAGGTGCTAACAAAGTGTGCAAGCTCCAGCGATCCATTTATGGACTGGTGCAAGCATCTCGGAGTTGGAATATACGCTTTGATGAGGTGATCAAAGCATATGGTTTTATACAGACTTTTGGGGAGCCTGTATTTACAAGAAAGTGAGTGGGAGCTCTGTAGCATTTCTAATATTATATGTGGATGACATATTGTTGATTGGAAATGATATAGAATTTCTGGATAGCATAAAAGGATACTTGAATAAGAGTTTTTCAATGAAAGGCCTTGGTGAAGCTGCTTATATATTGGGCATCAAGATCTATAGAGATAGATCAAGACGCTTAATTGGACTTTCACAAAGCACATACCTTTATAAAGTTTTGAAGAAGTTCAAAATGGATCAGTCAAAGAAAGGGTTCTTGCCTGTGTTTCAAGGTGTGAAGTTAAGTCAGACTCAATGCCCGTCCACTGCAGAAGATAGAGAGAAAATGAAAGTCATTCCCTATGCCTCAGCCATAGGTTCTATCATGTATGCAATGCTGTGTACCAGACCTGATGTGTGCCTTGCTATAAGTCTAGCAGGGAGGTACCAAAGTAATCCAGGAGTGGATCACTGGACAACGGTCAAGAACATCCTGAAATACCTGAAAAGGACTAAGGATATGTTTCTCGTTTATGGAGGTGACAAAGAGCTCGTCGTAAATAGTTACGTCGATGCTAGCTTTGACACTGATCCGGATGACTCTAAGTCACAAAATGGATACGTATTTATATTGAATGGTGGAGCTGTCAGTTGTTGCAGTTCCAAGCAAAGCGCCGTGGTGGGATCTACGTGTGAAGCGGAGTACATAGCTGCTTTGGAAGCAGTGAATGAAGGATTCTGGATGAAGGAGTTCATATCTGATGTAGGTGTAATACCTAGTGCATCGGGTCCAATGAAAATCTTTTATGACAATACTGGAGCAATTGCCTTGGCGAAGGAATCTAGATTTCACAAGAGAACCAAACACATCAAGAGACGCTTCAACTCCATCCGTGATCAAGTCAATGAGGGAGACATAGAGATTTGCAAAATACATACGGATCTGAATGTGGCAGACCCATTGACTAAACCTCTTCCACGAGCAAAACGTGATCAGCACCAAGACTCCATGGGTGTTAGAATCATTACAATGTAATCAAGATTATTGACTCTAGTGCAAGTGGGAGACTGAAGGAAATATGCCCTAGAGGCAATAACAAAGTCGTTATTTATATTTCCTTATATCATGATAAATGTTTATTATTCATGCTAGAATTCTATTAACCTGAAACTTGATACATGTGTGGATACATAGACAAAACACAATGTCTGTAGTATGCCTCTACTAGACTAGCTTGTTAATCAAAGATGGTTAAGTTTCCTAACCATAGACATGTGTTTTCATTTGATGAATGAGATCACATCATTAGGAGAATGATGTGATGGACAAGACCCATCCGTTAGCTTAGCGTAATGATCATTAAGTTTTATTGCTATTGCTTTCTTCATGACTTATACATATTCCTTTGACTATGAGATTATGCAACTCCCGAATATCGGTGGAATACCTTGTGTGCTATCAAACATCACAACATAACTGGGTGATTATAAAGATGCTCTACAGGTATCTCCAAAGGTGTTTGTTGGGTTGGCATAGATCGAGATTAGGATTTTTCACTCCGAGTATCGGAGAGGTATCTCTGGGCCCCCTTGGTAATGCACATCATGATAAGCCCTGCAAGCAATGTGACTAATGAGTTAGTTGTGGGATGATGCATTACGGAACGTGTTGGGGATATAACTATTGGGTTAACCCGCCCAGGAAGGGCCGGGTTAAGTCCCTGGCGGTTTATCGAGACAAAGCCCATGAAGACCTTTAAGGTGGTAGTCTATTATACAGATGACAAGGCCCGGAGCCCGAAGGCGAGGCCCAAACAATTGTAAACCGTCATATGTATGTAACTTGTAGTATAAGGCATGTGCAGTTAGTTACCGAGCCGGACACGTTGTTTATGAGCCGGCCGAGACTCTGTAAACCGCCGGGCGTCGACCTATGTATATAAACGGACGACCCGGTGGTGACTTAGGACAAAAAAACAGATCAGAAGCTAGGCAAAGCGTATTCGCTCCCTGGTAATCAAAACCCTAGCAATACCACCTCAAACTGGATTAGGCTTTTACCTTCACCGCAAGGGGCCGAACCAGTATAAACTCCTCGTGTCCTTTGTCCCGTTTTAACCCCTTTAAGCTAACCCCGTCGCAATGGCTCCACAACTAAGTCCTTCCATGAGGACATCTGTCGTGACACTTCCACGGCAGTTGGCGCCCACCGTGGGGCCTGTGCACGGTGGTTTTGAGTTCTTGAAGGGCAGCTTCGAGGGGATCAAGGGATACGCTATGGGCCGGATGACCAAGACTCATCGCAGCAGGCTCTACATCGACGATGCAGGCTGCGGCCCCGAGGCCGGCTCAATTGAGTATGGGTACTGGGTCCCCTTCGGCAGAATCCACGTCTTCATCGGCAAGATCGGCGAACGGGGCCCTGAGCCGGACATCTGCACCGACATCATCGAGACGGCTCAGTGTGCACGACCCACCCGAGTTCAACCCGCCGTGAAGCGTGCCTTTGTTGGGTTCATCCATGGGGCCAAGTTGGAAGGCTCTGTGTCTGGCGGTGAGACGGCCATCTACTCTGATGGTGAGTCGTCCACGGGCGAGACCAACTCAATGTATCAACTACAAGACGGATGGCTTGGGGGCTGTTCCGATGGCGACAGTATTCCAGACCTCCGTGAGCCGCCGAACAGGGTGGCAATCTTCATGGCTGGCACCCGGCCGGTTCTCGGTTCAAGAACCGCTGTGGCTATGACTTCCAGTGCAGCGCTGGTGACGGCAACGGGTGCTGGCAGGTCAGCACGACCGCTAGCTGAAGTTTTAACGGATCTGTTGGAGGACCTGGCGACTCTGATGGTGGTGGAGGTAACCCCAGATAACTAGGAACAGCATAAGGCGGATGTGGCTAAACTGCGCGATGAGATAGCACAAGCCAAGGTAGAACTGGCGGCGGAAAACGCTAGGATGGCTGCACAGCGGGCCGTTTTGAACGCCCAAGCGCAGCGGATTCAAGCAGATTCATACCGGCTTATGGTGGATCAGAACGCTTCAAACAAAGTCTTGAGGAGAAAGCACCGGAGCCGTCTGCCCTCGGTTTATGAGTCGAGGGACCTCTTCAACACACCTGGGGCGGGGGCCAGTAACCCGCCAATGATAAACCGGATGACCGAAGCGCCAGGGGGTGGAGTGCCGGTTCATCTGTGCGCGACAGGTTCTCCGCATATGAATAACACCCCACCTCGACATGTGGTGACGCCGTCGGGTCATTATTCCACCCCTTTAGACAATATGATTGATGCAGCTACACGGTTAGTGGCTATACCAGTCGAGGGCGAGACCCTGACGGTGGTTGAAACCCGAAGGGCCAGGGAACTTCTTCAGACAGCGCTGGTGCAGCAGCAGGCTTATTCTTATAGTCGGGATCGGCTTCATTCGACCCCTCGTCCAAGCTGGAGCTACAGTAGGCACATTGACTCGCCAGTGGTTTCAAGTACTGAGCAGCACCATAATCAACCTCATGGGCATGACCCAGCGCGTAATGGTGCCAATGCACAGGATTTGGTGGACCAGGGCAGAGCACGTCGGGAGGCCGAGCTGGCGGCTCATCAGCATGCGCCGGTTTACCCGACGACTTCAGTGGAGGCAGGTGTGACCTCTAGGGCTTGGGGTGTGCCGTGCTTAACGGTGTCTCTGCGAAACAAGCGTCTGCCCAAGAACTTCAAGGGCTCTCGTAAGGTGCCTAATTACACAGCAGATCAGCCCCCTAAGGCTTGGGTGGAGAGTTATGAGATGGCTATGGAGATGCTGGATGTTAGTGACGCTGCATGCGCTAAGTATTTCACCATGATGCTGGAAGGGACGGCTCGTACCTGATTGAAGGGGCTTCCGGCCAACTCCATCGGGTCATGGGCAGAGCTGAAGGCCCGGTTTATCCAGAATTTCAAAGATACATGCAAGCAGCCCATGTCGATCATGGATTTGGTTTCTTGCGTTCAAGCTGAGGGCGAGTCAACAACCAGCTGGGTGTGCCAGGTCTCGACTATCATACATTCCTCAGATAACATCAACGTCGGCTCAGCGGTTTTAATGTTGGAGAAAAATTGCCATTTTATTCCACTCAAGTAGAAGCTTGGGCGGCTTCAGCATCATTGCAACGGCATGGGGGAGCTTATGGCGGCTCTTGTCAAGTATGCCGACTCTGATGGTACCAAGGACCCCGACTCTGAGGATGAAAGATTGGGAAAGGGAAAGAAGAGTTGCGGCATGAAGGGACAGCAGTACAACCCTACCAATTAGGGCGGCAACGGTAAGCGCAAGGCTGATGATTTTGTGGCTAACACCGGTGCACGAAATTATAACCAGCGCCGTAAGGGGAGGCCGACTCAAGGGACAAGGTTTGACCTTGAAGCAATATTGAATCAGCCATGTCCCAAGCACAGAACGGAGGAGAAGCCGGCTACCCACCTGTGGAAGGATTGTAGTATCATGAGACATTTTAGGGAGTCTGTCCAGCACATCCATGGCCCGAACGACGGTTCAGGATCCGACTCTCATGGTCTGGGTCATGGAGGTGTCGGTTCAAATTCCGGGTTTCACGGCCAATGCAATCAAGGTGGTTACGACCAGCAGAATAATCAGGGAAATCAGCAGCAGCAGCAGCAGTCTGGTTATCAGAGCAACCCGAAGAAATTGAATAGTGGATAGTACCACGTCTTCACCACCAGCCTATGTAAGCGGGATCAGAAGCTTCATAAGAGGGCAGTGAATGCTGTTGAGCCGGCGGTGCCACGTTATTTACGGTGGTGAGAACAACCTATTGTGTGGAGTTGTGAGGATCACCTACCCCGGGTTGATAATCCGGGTCACCTGGCTCTGGTGGTGGCACCTCAGGTTGGGGACTATAAATTTACTAAGGTACTCATGGATGGAGGCAGCAGCATTAATATACTTTATTATGAAACCTTCCGTCGCATGGGACCGACTGACAAAAATCTTAAGCCGTCAAACACTGTGTTCCATGGTGTGGTGCCGGGTAAGTCAGCATATCCGGTGGGTAAGATATATTTGGAAGTTGCCTTTGGAGATGAGCATGATTCCAGATCTGAAACTCTCACCTTCGAAGTAGTCAAGATTAAGAGCCCTTATCATGCTCTATTTGGGCGGCCAGCTTATGCTAAATTCATGGAAGGGCCTTGTTATGTTTACTTGCAGCTTAAGATGCCGAGTTACAAGGGCACCATCACAGTGCATGGGAGTCACAAGGTGGCCCTGGAGTGTGAAGAAGGTGATGCTGCTTATGCTGAATTAGTTTGTGCAACAGAGGACCTAAAATTTTACAAAGATAATGTTGACCCGGCGGACATGACGTCCTTGAAGAAGCCAACCACAGAGCATGATCCTTCGTTAAAGTTTAAATCGGCAGATGACACTAAGTTGGTTGATTTTGTTCCTGGCGATTGATCCAAGCAGTTCAGCATCAGTGCCCATTTGGATCCGAAATAGGAAAGCACGCTCATCGAGTTCATCCGTGAGAACTGGGACATCTTTGCATGGAAGCCTTCTGACATGCCGGGTGTACCGAGGGAACTCGCTGAGCACACTCTTAATATTGATCCGAAGTTTAAGCCGGTCAAGCAATTTCTTCGTTGTTTTAACAAGGAGAGGCGGAAGGCCATTGGTGAAGAAGTGGCCCGACTCTTGGCGGCCGGGTTTATCGTTGAAGTTTTTCATCCTGAATGGTTGGCTAACCCAGTGTTGGTTCTTAAGAAGAATGGCACTTGGCGAATGTGTGTGGACTACACGAACTTAAACAAGGCTTGTCCGGCTGATCCGTTTGCTCTCCTGCGTATTGATCAAATCATTGATGCTACGACGGGTTATGAGCGTTTGAGTTTTTTGGATGCTTACTCTGGTTATCATCAGATCAAGATGGCAGTTAAGGACGAGGAGAAGACAACTTTCATTACTCCGTTTGGAGCCTTCTGTTATGTGTCTATGCCTTTTGGGCTCAAGAGTGCCCAGGCGACTTACCAGCGGTGCGTGCAGAATTGCCTTCACAATCAAATCGGGCGTGATGTTCATGCTTACGTAGTGACATTGTGGTGAAATCCAGGAAGAAGGAAACCCTGATTGATGATTTGAAGGAGACATTTGACAATCTCCGGGTTTATAAAATGATGCTTAACCCAGCCAAGTGTGTTTTTGGTGAACCGGCGGGTAAGCTTTTGGGTTTTCTGGTCTCTAACAGAGGCATTGAAGCTAAACCGGAGAAGATCAAGGCTATTACTTCCTTGGCTAAACCGGCATGTATCAATGATGTCCAACGCTTGGCGGGTCGGATAGTGGCTTTGAGCCGGTTCATAAGCCGCCTGGGAGAAAAGCTATTCCTCTGTATCAGATGATGAAGAAAACAGATAATTTCGTGTGGAGTGATGCGGCTAATGAGGCGTTTGAGGCACTTAAGAAGCAACTGGCTGAGCCGCCGGTTCTTGCTGCCCCCATTGATAAGGAACCTATGTTGTTATATGTGGCTGCCAATGGTCGGGCCGTCAGTGTAGCTATTGTGGTGGAAAGGAAAGAGGCAGGCAAGGAGTAGCCGGTTCAACGGCCGGTTTACTACATCAGTGAGGTACTTATTGAGTCCAAGCAGAGGTATCCGCACTGGCAGAAGCTTGTGTACGGGGTTTTCATGGCAAGCCGAAAGCTTAAGAAATATTTTCTAGGTCATCCCATTACTGTGGTTAGCTCCGCTCCTTTGGGAGACATCATCCAAAACAGAGAAGCCACAGGCCGGGCTGCCAAGTGGGCCATTGAGCTTGGACCCCATGGTTTGAAGTATGTACCTCGTACGACCATCAAGTCCCAAGCACTCGTGGATTTTATCAATGATTGGACAGAGTTGCAGACGCCTAAGGAAAAGCCGGATAACACATATTGGACTATTCACTTTGATGGATCCAGGCAGTTGGAAGGCTCGGGGGATGGAGTTGTTTTGACTTCCCCACGAGGTGATAAATTTTCTTATGTTCTCTGGTTAATGTTCCCTTTTACTAACAATGCAACTGAGTATGAGGCCTTGCTCCACAGTCTTCGGATGGCAAAGGGGATGAACTTAAGCCGGGTGAGATGTTTCGGCGACTCTGATCTGGTAGCTCAGCAAGTTTGGTACTTGGGATTCTAAGGATCCACTCATGGCGGCTTATCGTTGAGAGGTTGATGCTATTGCGGGTCACTTCAAGGGTTATCAAGTTGAACATATTGATCGCAGGAAGAATGAGGCGGCTGATACTTTAAGCCGATTAGGATCTCAGCGTAGGACGGTACCACCTAACACATTCCTGGATGTTCTGCTTAACCCTTCTGTCAGATTACCTACAGAGGAGGATCTTGCTAGCCCTGACCCAGAGGTACAATTGGTGGCGGCCCTTCATGCCATTCCTGACTGGACAGTTCCATATCTGGCTTACATGACCCGGGGCGAGTTGCCAGAGGATGAGATCTTGGCCAGACAGATAACCCGGCGGTCTAAGTCAATGTCGATTGTCAATGGGGAGTTGCACCATCGTAGTGTCACAGGGGCGTTTCAGCGTTCTGTCTCTCCTGAAGAAGGCTGTGAGATTCTGTGGAAGATTCACGAAGGAGATTGTGGTCATCATGCCGGCTCTAAATCTCTTGTAGCCAAGGCTTTCCGTCATGGGTTCTATTGGTTGACGGCTCATGCTGATGCTGAGGATTTGGCCAGCAAAGGTGACGGTTGTCAGAAGTTTTCACGACGAGCTCATGTGCCGGCTCAAGAATTGAGGATGACTCCAATTACTTGGCCGTTTGCAACTTGGGGGCTTGATATGGTTGGGCCTTTCAAGAGATCCAAGCACTACAAAAAAATACACTTCTGTGATGATACGTGTTTGTCACAGTAGGTCACGTTTTCTGTCATGCATGTACATCCATGACAATTTTATGACAGAATCAAGATAGTCATACATGTGCTGTCGTAGAAGTGTTCCATGACATTACCAAAATTATCATCACGGAAGTGTCCACTTCCATGATGATAAATCGCGCGTCACAGAAGTGCTTTCGTCAAGGGTGACCGACACGTGGCATCCACCATAACGGAACGCCGTTAAGCTATCGGGTCCGGTTTTGGATCCGATAACCCGTTAACAGCCCCGACCAATGGGGATTTTCCACGTGTAAAATCATCATTGGCTGGAGGAAACACGTGTCGGCTCACTGTTGGGACATATGTCAGCCACTCATTGGACCCAAAGCGCCTATGATACGTCGACACGTGGCACGGCCCAACACAGGCCCATTCCTATGAAAAGGCCGGCCCATTTGACTTGGTCAAAAGGTGGCGGGCTGGCCCACGGCAAGCCTGTTAACGGCATGTTCGCATATAGCCCATTTACAGCCCGTTAACCCAGGGTCCGTTTACGGCCTATCCAAATTAGGCCCAGTAGCGCCATCTGGGCCGTCCAATATAATTCCAGCCCGTTTTAACTTCCGGCCCATGTATTGCCCATGACGTCTTTCGGCCCATATGAGGCCCTTTGTAACTCTCGGCCCATTAACGGCCCGTGGTAAAACTGGCCCGTAATGAACAGTGTATCACTTTATACCCATTAACGGCCCATTATTCCGTTGGGCCGTTTCCAGCCCATGTTATCTTTCGGCCTTATCAGGGCCCATTTATTCTCGGGCTCATTTCCAGCATTCGTTTACTTCCGGCCCGTTACTGTCATTTTCTGCTTGTGGGCCAAATTCAGCGCGTGGTTACAGTCGGCCCGTTTGTGGCCCATTAATACGTTGGGCCATTTTCATGTCAAAAAAAACTCGTTGGGCTGTTTTCATAGAGTTATCAAATACGGCCTATTAATGGCCCGTTATTGTCCACGAATAGTACGACCCATGATTGGCAAAATGATGATACGCCCCGTAGAAGGCCCATGGATCCTACGGCCCGTAAAAGGCCCATGGATCGTATGGCCCGTAGAAGGTCCATGGATCCTACGGCCCGTATAGAAGGCCAATGGATCCTACGGCCCGTAGAAGGCCCATGGATCATACGGCCCGCACGAGGCCCATGGTTACAACAGTCTGTGTGTTGCCATGATTATTTTGGCCTAGTTTCCAAAAATAGGTTACTGTGGCCACTAGAAAAACACAGAAAAAGAACTGCAGTGACTACAAGCAAACAACTAAACTAGACAATAAGGAAATAAATAAGCAAGCAATTAACGCTAGCCTATTACCGCTATTACACATATTACATCCACTGGGCATCAAAGTTCGCCACCAGTGCAAATATAGGGAACAAAGCAGCATATTACATACACTGGCCGTCAAAATTGGCCACCAGTGCAAATAAACGCGGCAGCAAAACAAGAGCATAACTGAAACAACTTGAGAATAGCTCAAGAAACATTATCCTGGGTATCCACCATGCTGGCAATAAGCTTAGCAAGCTTATTAGCTTTGTCCTGTTTGGCGCTAAAATCCTCCAACGCTTGCTGTTGCACCAGAAAGTATGCATCTGAATACTCCAGGGACTTTCGCAGTCCTTCCGCTTCTTGTCGTAGCACAACTAATCGATGTCTTTCAGCTTGTAGTTGAGACTCAAGAAACCAAACTGATTCAGACACCGAGTTTGAATAGCTTATGCAAGCGGTAGTGGCCAGTAACTCGAACACTAAACCAAGACAGGACTTTGGGGTTGTCTCACTGTCTTCGAGATAGTCTTCCTTAGCTGTTTTACCAGCTTTGTTGGAGACCAACAGGGATGTGTCACTATCCTGAACCATATCTGCATTACTTCCTTTACCATTGCTTAATAAGGCACCCTTCCCCAATATTCTGTCAGCATTCTAAAAGAAGAAACAAGCAGACACATAACAGGTTTAGCATGTACTAGTATATGAAACTCATTTCGGTGAACCAGTTCATTAGTAAGGTGGACATGATTAAACTACCAAGTCTTCTATTGCCAAGTACTAGTACATAATAAAAGCATCAAACAAACATATATCTATGTTTTTTTTGAATATTTACTGTGAGGCAAAGCCCCACAACCCTTTATTAAAAAAAGATCCACTGTACAAGTAAAACAAACTATACAAGGAAGGAAAACAAAAGGGGAAAGAGTCTACCTATTTGCTAACTAACTGTACTTGCTTTACAACAAAGAATCAATCCAAGCCAAAAGTTTCGGCTTGTTACAATCCTTCACCCTGTGAGCAAGCAAGGAAATGTCATGGATGAAATTACACTTCCAAGCACTAAAAGTAGCTCTCTCAGCTCAGAAAATTCTGCCATTTCGCCGGATCCAAATATTACAGGCTGCTGTTAGTATAACTTCAACGAAGAAAGGGTGTGTGAAGTTAGACCTGGCGTGCAGGAGACATTGCAGGATATCTGAACCTCCAGACCAATCAATACCCAAATAGTTCCAGATTCTACAGCTGAAGGTGCAGTGAAAAATAGATGTATCCTATTCTCATACGCCAACTCACTGCAGATGAGGCAAAGATTGTCATCCTGATTCGAGCGCCAGTGTCTCCTAACCAGCATATCCTTGGTGTTAAGTCTGTCAAAGAACAAAAGCCAGCCAAACACCTTGATCTTCATGGTGCATTTACTCTGCCAAAGCCATTTACAGGGTTGTATTGTAGGCAAGTGGGAGTGCATGATCCTGTAAAAACTTTTTGCCGTATACCCTCCTGATTGACCAGGCCATATCCAAACATCAGGGATGGTGGGGTCTCTGTCTAACTGCATGATCCAATTTTCCAATATGTGCAACTCAGCAGCAGCTTCCTGAGAAAGAGGCAGATAAAACATGGAGAAGAGATCCTGGGATTGGAGAAATTCCCTCACAGAGATCCTGTCATTAATGACAAAAGAAAACAACCTTGGCAATCTCCAACAGAGGGGTCTAGCAGAGCCCCCAATGTGCCAGGAATTAGTCCAGAAAAGGGCAGAATCACCCATGTTGATGTGAACTGAAGCAATAGCAGTGTAAGCCTCATGCAGCTTCAGAATATCTCTCCACCAGAAAGATCCAACAGTAGCTGTTGCCTGTGGGACCCCATGATCATAGTAACTATTCCATATGAGGGTCACCCAAGGAACATCAACCTTGTTATAGAATTTATGTAGATGCTTGAGAAGCAGCCCTTTGTTCTGGATGTTCAGATTAATAATGCCTAAACCACCCTTATCTCTTGGCCTGCAAACGAGCTCCCAAGCAGCCAGGGACTGTTTTGGAACATCATTATTACCCCTCCAAAGGCATTGCCTGAAGATCCTGTCCAGTTGCTTAATGATCCCGGCTGGGATATCGAGGGTAGACAGAAAGTATATTGGCAGAGAGGTCAGGACAGAGGTGAGAACCTGCAAACGAGAGCCTTGATTCAGCATAGAAGAGCTTGCAGTTAACCTCCTTTCAAGACTGTCAACTAAGGGCATGAGGTCGATGATCCTAGGCCTTGTAGTTCCCAATGGCAATCCAAGATAAGTAAATGGAAGTTGGCCAATTTTACAACCAAGAATAGCAGCAAGTCTGTCAGCCTCCTCATTAGGCATATTCAGTGGGATCATTGAGGATTTAGCAAAGTTGACCTTTAAACCAGTGGATTGTTGAAATGTAAGCAGCATATTCTTGAGGGCCACAAGCTCATCATCCTTAGCTGCAAGAAATAGGATCGTGTCATCCACATATTGAATGATGGGAAAATCCCTGTCATGTGTCTGAAGAGGCAAAGAGAGTGTGCCAGACGCGAGCATTTGATTGACCACATATTGCAACAGGTCGGCTGCGATGACGAACAACAGAGGAGAGAGTGGATCACCCTGCCTGACACCACACTTACACAAGAATTGCTTTCCAGGAATGCCATTTAACAGCACAGACGAAGAACCTGTAGACAACAGCTGTTTAACCCAAAGAACCCATTTGGCATCAAAACCTTTATGCTGCAACATCTGAAGAATAACCTCATGCTCAACTGTGTCAAAGGCCTTAGCAAAGTCCAACTTAAGGATTACAATTGGGCGCTTGGATTGCTTACATTGATGAATATACTCAAAGCTCCAGGCCAGACAATCCTGAATCGACTGGCCCTTGAGGAACCCATATTGATTTGTGTGGATGCACTTGAGGATCACCCGCTGCAATCTGTTGGCCAGTAATTTTGTGAGGAATTTAAGACATGTGTTGGTTAGGGAAATCGGCCGGAAATCATCCGGCCCTTCTGGTGACATGATTTTGGGAATGAGCGTAATGAGGGAGGAGTTGATATTTTCCAACGAGAGCTTCCCCTCATAAAAAGCCCGAATCATCCTCAAGAAATCCCCCTCAATGATAGGCCAACAGCGCTTGACGAACATCCCATTAAAGCCATCTGGGCTAGGTGCCCGATCCGCCGGCAAATCCTTCAAAACTTTGTGAATTTCTTCATCAGAAAAAGGCAAGGATAACTCCTCCAGCCCCGGGATGGGTTGAATTAAATGATTCAAATCAAAGCCCATAGAGATCCCTTGGGCCCGGCCCATCCTAGATTTGAAAGAGGCCTAAAGGATTCCCGCCATCTGAGCATGATCAGTCACTGGATCAAGCATGGAGCTGGTTTCGAGACTGGAGATTGAGTTTCTCCTCATACGCTCGGAGGCCATGGCATGAAAAAAATTTGAATTCTCCTCACCAACCTTGATGTACCTAATAGTGCACCGCTGCTTCCAATATATGTAGTGAAGTTTTAACAGATGTTCATAGTGTAACTTCACGAATTTCCGGAAGTTGAATTCCGGTCGTGTTAAAGGTCGCACTTCCTCCAGCTGATCAAAGTGCAGAATCACCTTTGAACAATCAACAGTAAGCTTTTTGATGTACGATAATTTTTTGCTCCAAATTTTCAAATCGTACCGCAGTCGCTTAAATTTCCTTGTGATAACCGCAGAAGCAGAAAGATCAGAGAAAACAGGTGCATTCCAGGACTTGGAGACATAATCCATGAACCCCGGCATATCCAACCAGAAATTTTCAAACCGAAAAATCTTCGCCGCAGGAATGGTAGTGTCAATGGACACCACACAAGGCACGTGGTCAGAGGAAGTTCTGGCTAGTGGGGTAACCACGGTGTTTGGGTAGTGTGAAATCCAATCAGCAGTAGTGAAGAACCAATCGAGTTGCTCAAGCAGGGGGTTCTGCTGCATATTAGACCAGGTAAAGCTCCGTCCCTTCAAGGGCAGCTCCAAAAGTCCCAGGTGACCAATTATTTCGTTGAATAGAAAGATATCATTGGTATCACCACCCGGAAGGTTTCGGTTGTCCAAAGATCTGATGAAATTGAAGTCCCCCAACAAGAGCCAATTTTCATCCGGTGGAATTGGTAGGTGATAAAGCCAACTAACAAAATCATCCCTAGGCTGGCCCTCACATGGCCCATAGACAGAGGTTAAGGTCCATTTTTCAGAATTCTGTAACGACTGGAAAGAGATGATAACACCAAACCTCTGAATATCCACAAGCTGACCATGAAAGATCGAGGAATTCCAAACAACGAGGATCCCACCAGAGGCTCCAACAGAAGGGGAGAACGCAAATTGATCAAACCGCCTAGGGCAAAAGGATCTAATCGTATGGATATCAAAGCTCTCACATTTAGTTTCTTGCAGACAAATAACAGAACATCTGCTCTCCTCAATCTTGACACGGAGATCACGCTGTCGAGCCTCAGAATTGAGCCCTCGCACATTCCAACAGAGCACATTCCAGTTGCGAAAATAGCAATTATCCATAAAAAAACAACGTAGGGATATAGTTGCAGATCCAGCTGCTTAACAGCATGGACATAAACGGACCACATGTTGCAATAACAGTAACCAAGTGTTGCAGACAGTCACTGAAAACAAAAAAAGAGCGCAAAAGCAAAAGCGCCCAACTCGCCAGGAATCTTCGTGGGCCATCAAGCATCATGTGAACCATCACCTTCTTCAGCAGGATTGGGAGAAGCCATAAGCTTCTCCACTGATAACTCGGCTGGATCGATGCCCAAAGCCACTCCAATGGCCTGCAGCGTCGGAATAGGCGTCGGAGGTGGGAGAGGGAGCATGCTGGGCTCATCGTCAAGTCGAAGCTTCTTGGCCTTCGGGCGACGCTGGGGGGCAGACCTCGGAGGAATGGCAGAGACGGGCTTCATGCCTGTCCTCTTGGCAGCACTGCGCGTCATGCGTCGAATGGAGAAGTCGGAAACTGGCTCCACAAGCGTGATAGAGCGCCTTGAGCGTGCAGACTGACGTGGTCGCTTACCCAGCGGAGAAGGTGTAACCGAAGAAAACTGAAAGTCCTCTTGAGAGACCTGGTAAGTGGAGCACGAGTGATCGTCAGATGCCAACTCCTCAATGACCACCGAGGAGCTGGGTCCAGGGACGGAGACATCAGGCGGAGCAGAGAAAAGCTGATACTTCGCTTGCAGATCGGCAGACCCAAATTTGATTTGTAGCAACAGCGCAGAAGAACTAGGGAGGCAGGCTGGTATATCCTTGATGAAGAATTCAGGTAACAAAGTCTTGAAAGATCTCTCCCAGATCATGGCCGGCGGCAGAACTGGTCCATAAAAAACCCGGACCAGGCCAAGATGAATCGGCTCCAGCTGCACAATTGGTGGGGCTTGTAGAGGCTGCTGGACCTCAGCCATATCCTCATCGTCAGAAGAATCCGCAGATGGGTTCAGAATCATAGAATCCTAGTCTTGGACAGGTTGGACCTCTTGGTGCTGCTGCTGATGGTCAGGCTGAATCTGCTCCTCCCATGGGCCCCATCCTGCTCCTTGCGGCACATTGTCAGCCCAGCCCGCCCCCTCATTCTGCCCTTGAGGAGGGCCCGGAGGAACAGCGTTCCATCCCAAAGCAGGGTATGGAGGCATTGCCCAAAATGGCTGCGGCACTTGAACTCCAGGCAACGGGTGAGGGTTCCCATTTAGAGGCATTGGGTCCTCATCCGCTGGGATCATGGCACCAGCGAATTCCCCTGACAGGATATAACAACCAGCAGACCAAGAAACCATGACGTCGCCCCAATTGGCAAATTCCCGAAAGGTGACCGAACGAGGAACTAGCGCATTGTCGGGGAACGAGGCACGGACCAAAGCTCGAACCTTGCGCCGGTCAGTACTATTCCAGTAGTGAAACTGCCCAAAAGAGCCAACCATATCAGCAATGCACTGCGTATTCCTGTAGTCTAAAGGGATGCCGATGAACATCAACCACCCCGTCCGCTGACCATGAATAGCACGAAAACCTTCACCCTGATTATGCGGAATAAAACGGACAAAAAACTCGTTGCCATCATCATCAATCCCTAAGGGAAACGGTGGATGCAGAGTGAAAGAGCCCCGGACAACTGGATCTTCCATCTCAAACAGACCAACTCCTTGATACCAAGTCTGAGCAGAAAGAACTGGAACATGCATCACTTGAACTAGAAAATCAAGAACCTGCTGGCGACGGACCCCAACTAGCTCTGGAGGCGGGATCGGCTCCACAATGGCCACCATGTACTGCTCATGCGCTCGGGGCGGCGGGACGACCGGCGTGTAGAAGGTGCGAGGTAGACGATCTGCTCCGCCATCTTCAATGTCAAAGCCCGCAGGGATAAAGCGATGCGGGTCAATCTCAAACACCGCCATTGAAGGCTGCAGAGCAGGAGCCGGACCAGAGCTGGGGGAAGCGTGGGCGTGCTCGTGAGGGCGGTCCGGCGGCGATGGTGGCGGCGGAGAAGCAGATGGGGTTTTCTCCGGAGGCGTTTGGTCTCGGGAAACTGGAGAGGCAGGGGGAGAATCCTCTGTTCGGTCCCGCTTCCCAAAACCCGGCAATGGGACTTTAGGCACCCAGACGGATAAGTCAGGCGGCTTGCCGGTGCAATTTTTTTTAACGTGTCTCGAACGAAAACAATTACGGCACCGGACCGGATTCGTGCATGTCTTTGATGTGTGGCGCATAGCCAAGCAATTCTGACAGTCCCAATAGCTCGCAGCCATCTCTTCAATCATAACATCAAAACTTTGCAGGTCTCGGATAATATCCTCAGGGGACGAAGCCCTAGAGGCCATAGGTGATGGGCTGCCACTCTCGTCATCTGACAGACATATGGGCTGCACCCTAGAGCCCAACTGAGGAATATGGCCTGGTAGAGGCGGTTGAGCGGGTACGGTAGAATCCAAACCTTCCAATGTGAAAACTAAACGGCCACCCGAAGTTCCAGGGTTTAAACGGGCAGGAGATAAACCCTCCGGGGAAGGCGGGATTGTTCCAAACTGAATCGCTAGCCTTGCCGGCGGTGGGGTGGTCGCCGGAGAAAGATCATCCGCATCCTCATGAGACGAGACACGGTAGCCCGCTGCTCGGACCGTGGCCACCTCATCGGTAGACGGGCCATAGCTATAGCCCTTACGCACTGGGTACTGCATGAACGTTGCAAACGTAGCATGCTTCTTAGGAAGAGATCTGGCCGCGCGAGCACGGAGAGAAGATTTGGCCGGAGGAAATTTCATGGCCTCTAAACCAATACGAGCTCTCCTCTTAGAGGGGCTGACTAAAACCCATTCCTCTTGGCATTCAGATTGCCAAAGACGGAATTCCTTCTGCCAATCCGGGCCACCATGACCCCAGAGGTGGAAAAAACACTTGAACTGATCGCAGACAAAACTCCGCTAGTGCAGAATGAAAAAACCCACCTCCTTGCAAGAAACGTTGAAAGAGTAGACACCATGGTGAAGAAAAGATACCTTGAGGTGGGAGCAATAACCTCCGATGGCCGCCTCAAGAGCGAACCCCACTGTTTCCTCATCAAGCCGGAAGGTGTGTCGTGCAAAAGAGACGACCATAATGAAATGGCCCGTGTCTTCAGATGGATGCACCGATCTGTTGAAGGTGCGTTGGATCTCAGACGCCAACTTCATCCCCGGGGAGAAATCCAATCCCAAGGAGAGCGCAGCGTGAACCGCCATGAGGAAGATGACAACCAGAGGCGAGAGGAAGAGACGCCGGGAAAGATGAGCCGATCAGATGGCAAAACCCACGGAGGGATGTGGGGATCGCCGGCGATGTGGGGTGGCTAGGGTTAGGGTGGCGGTGGGGAGGTGGGAGTCGCCATCCTCCGCGGCAATCTCTGCTAACATATATCTATGTCCTATGGTCACTGCATTGTCCTGCCAAATCAAAATAGAGACACGGTTCAAATCATATCAGTTCAAGACAAAGCAGCAGTGAAAGAATACAAAGCGTGGGAAACTACACGGCACAACAAGATTTCAGATGGGTACTACGGGTCTACATGTACAACAACACTATTGGCTCTTTTGTGATGCTAGTAATGTGCATGATATGAGAAGTCAACTGTATACACAATTGAAATTGAAATCAACAGAGCTATTGATAAGAGCAAGCCTGTTAAAGAAACATGCGTGAACATACCTGTTGTGCCATTGGAGTTTCGATTGGATCCTTCAATTTAAAAATAAGTTTGTAAGAGCAAAGCAGTATGCACGATAGCAATCATAGTTAAAAAAGGCGCGCCTAGGCTCTAGGCGTTGGCAAAACGCATTGCGCGTAACTACACTTAATCTATGCATAACTGCGCATAAGCATGCGCTTTGGTCAGTAAAGCGCAAGGCGGTGGCAAAATGCACAATTAACGCCTAGCGCTTTTTTGAACTATGATAGCAATGGAATCTTAAATTAGAACAGTTGTTCTTCATGTTTAGGCACTTGTTCTACATGAACAGAGTACGGTAAGATGCAAGAATATAGTACTTAAAAATAGAAAATGAGCTCATAGCCTTACCACATTCTTGGTTCAAAACCAGTACAAAACAAGGCGTTCCCAGTCATCGTCCAGTAAATGTGTCTCAGGAGAACGTAAGGGAGTTTGATGAGTTTCTTTGCCGGTGAAGTACGTTTTCTTCAGGTAATTCCGATACTGCCACCAAGCATTCTTGAAGATAGCAGAGGTATTAGCACAGGTTACCTCATCCAGAGTTTCAAATCGGTAATTCTCTATAGAGAAAAATGGGAAAATTTGTTGCATTATAACCATCATGGAGGTAGGATGTATGGGACAAAGCAAAGTAATTACCATGAATAACATACTTACACATAACTCTTGGACAAACACCTGCAACTGGCATTTTCCTTCATCTTCAGTATAATATTTCCAAGATGGGAAGATACGCACATACGATTTAACAACATCAAATGCAATAGATGCTAAACTACGACTAGCTGGTTGTGCTTCCTCCACAGGAATAGGCGTACTAACTGGTGGAGTTGGGGTTCGCCATGGTAGTACTGGCCCTTTGGGCACTGGAGCTACCTTACTAACTGCTCTTGTTTGGGAGCTTTGTGGTGGAGATGGTGCTGTGTCAACAGGAACTGGGTTACTATCTGCTGGGGTTGGGGTTAGATTGGGTGAAGCTGGTTCTCTGTCCATCGCAGTAGGGGTACAATCTGCGAGAGTTTGGGTTATGTGTGGTAGGGCTGGTTCTCGTGCATGTACAACCGGGGTGCTATCTCCACCAAGAGGTAGCACTGTTTTATTTGAAGACCGTGTTTTTAGTCCGCTAGATACTGGCATCACCCGCTCCAGTTCAAATGGCTGATAAACAGGAAACATAGTTGAATGTACAGACATTGTATGAGAGACATATGCAATAGATAGTGTGGAAAAAGAGGACATGAAATAGTTGACATGTATATTGTTTAACTAAAATGGATAGCATGACATAATTTCACATATATGATGTCTATCTAAACTGGATAGCATAGCATGACATAATTCAAAGATATGATGAATAACTAAACAGGATCGCATGACATAATTCACCTACATGTTATCTAAGTAATCAGGATCGCATCATTTAATTCACATATGTGATTTATATGCTAAACAGAGGGCATTAGATATGATTTCTGAACTAAGAACATGGTGTTGAATATTGTGTATATGATGTCTAAACTATGCAATGCAAGACACCATATGCATGATATGAGCAGTATAACCATGCCAAGTTAGAGCATACACCTCGGTGGGGGAATAGGACTGGTCATCTGTCTCTGAATCCATCTCTGAGGAGCTATCGGAACCCAACAAGAGATCTGCTTCGACAGGTAGCACTGTTTGCTCTGAAGGCCTTGTTTTCACTCCAGATTTTTCAATCTCCCACCCAAATGGCTGATTCACAGGAAGAGTACTTTAATGTACAAACATTGTCGACAAATGGAAATGTAATGAAGAAAAGGATGGGCAAGATATCATTCAGATATATGATGCCTGGTTAAACAGGATGGCATTGCACATTCCACATATATTATGGCTGGCTAAAAGACATGAGACTGCATAATTCCCATATTTGATATAGAAACTAAACAGGTGGCATTACAGAACATGTCTAAACTAAGCAGATGACATATATGATGTCAAAAGTAGGCACTGCAAGGCAACATATGCATGATATGACTAACGTCATCATGCCAAGGTAGAGCAAACACCTTGGGGGGTAATAGGAGTGGTCAGCAGCGTCTGAACCCGCCTCAGAACAGATATCTTCCTCTGGATTACAATCTGGAGAGGGGTGGGGAGGGTTTGCCATTGAACCCACCATGGAGCGATGTCTGCATGACATTGTATTGCCGCGCAAAACTCTTCTCTTTTTCTCTACATGTTCAGCATGACTGTGTACAATATCTGACATGCATACGAAAAAAATATGGTGAGATTATGTAAGGAGAACATGCAGAAATTTACAGTGATGGTAACAACCAGTGGATGGATCCAAAAATAATGATAGAAGGCTGATGATTGCTTTAATTTAATAAAAAGACAGATGATGATTGCTTTACTATTTGTTTCCCACCCAAGATGAACAACATAGGCATACCCTAGGTGAACCCGATATTAGATAGAGATACTATTCATTGCTTCCTCAATATGTGCCCCACAACTAATTTAGAACTCAAGTTTGAACATTAATTTGGACCTGACTTGGAGTCCAAGAGGTGAACAGGACGATAAAGTAGCAGGTAGTTTTAAGCAATGCATAACATAAGCAGAAACAAAAGAGTGCGACCTCTCTTGTGGACCCGTGTACTCCTCAGGTTCATCTGCTGAGTCGATGATGGTGATGCCGTTGCGGTGGGTGCCAGCGGCAGGGAAGGAGATCTGATGCGGCGAAAGACGGCCAGGAGTCGTAATGTCTGGTTTGGTGGATGTTTCTGTTGATGGAGCAGCTCAGGTGAGGTGGACGACGTGGCGGCAGGAGCAGGACAAACCACACAAAGTTCCCTTCAACACCTACCTGTAACTGAAGTAATTCTGTAAGGGCTCATTTGGCTTGCATGATTCTAAAAATGCAGGGATAGGAAAAACACCGGAATAGGATAGGAATGCACATGGTAAACAGAGCATTTGTAAACACAGGATTTCTGTCAACTTGGGTGTTTGGTTTACAGGAATTGAAAGACCAAAGGAATGCAAAGAAACATGGCCAAAATAAAGTGAAACCATATGAAAGCATGTATAGTTAGAATGTTATTCTGCCACTAATGCACTTGGTCTTGTTTTCATGCATAGGATTTTGAAAAGTAGGTCCAGGTGGATGTTTTCCTTCATTCCTTTCAACAAAATGCATGAATAATTGAATAGTAGAGTGCCATTGGAAAATTCCCTATTGCTATGTTTTTCCGTTGAACCAAAATAGCCCTAATGGATCGACATGAATGTATAGTAAAAAGTGATGCAACAAGTGTACAAAACCTCATTGTCGTAGCCGTGTCGACCTCAGCATCATTGGGTTGGTTGCTGAAGCAGTTGAGGCAGAGGTGGTTGTCGGACGTGTGGAGGAAGATCTGAGGAATCTATAGACGGCGTCCAGGGCACTGCTCTGTTGTGATGGATCGTTTTGTCGTTGGAGCAGCTCCGGTGAGCCGTAAGACGTCAAGGCTGAAGCAGCACAAGACAGACATCGTCAATCTCAAGTGGGATTCTAATAGCATCTCCAATAGATGATGTAAAATAAATGTACAATTTACATCACCAAAAACCACCTGACTACAACAGATGAGGTAAAAACTGTTGACTCTGAACTTAACTATGGAAACTGAAATTTATTGTGGAATCTGAATGTTACTGTCCAAACTGAACGCAATGGTAGCAGAGAGGCACTTAACATGTAGTTTAGGGAGGGCCCGCAGTTCATCTTCAACCTGCACCCCCCTGAGCCGCAAGCCACCACCGGCCGAACTGCCGGCCCCAGCGCCGCCTCGCCGCCCCGAAACAACTCCCCACCGTCGGTCCGCCGCCGCCCCGGCCAGCCCTCTAGGCCCCCCGCCCCCACCCTGAACCCTAAGATAGATAGTGGGTTACCTCTCCGGCGAGCCCCCGTCCCCGCTGCGGGTGGTTCTTCCTTAACTCCGGCGAGCCCCCCCCACCCCCTGAAAATTGACTGACCCAAAAGTCGATTCAGTCGACTGAAGTGTAGCTAAATCGGAGCAGAGCAGCAGCACGAGCGAGGGGGAGAGCAGCAGCAGCGCGAGCGAGCGAGGGAGAGCCGAAGCAACAGCAGCTGGGTGAGCGAGCAATCGAGCGAGAGCCGGAGCAGCAGCAGCAGCGCGAGCGAGCGAGAGCTGGGGCAGCAGCAGCAGATCCGGCTGGTATGGATGCCGCCCCCAAAGGGGCCTCGCACTGGGGGAGAGCCGCCGTGGGGATGTCGCCCGCGGCGCCGGCTTCAAGGTAGCCACTCCATGGGGGTGCAGAATGGAGCACGTCGGCGCCGGGAGGTCGAGTTAAGGAGAAGGTGCGATGCAATGAGTGTACAACCTCTTTGGTGGCGTTGAGTAGGCCTCGGCTTCATCTGAGGAGTCGGTGAGGATGATGCGGTTCTGGTGGAGCAGGTTAAGGCGGCGCTGTGGGGATGGAGCAGCCGCGATAGACGAGGCAATCGTCGGAGCAGCTCCTTGGAGCTGGAGGACGGGGCGGCTGAACCGGCGGGACGATGAGATGGACGACGGATCCTCATGTGGGGAGGTGGACGAGGGACATCGAGCTGTTGCGGTGGACGACGTCGTTGGGGAAGAGGCTCCGGCTGGGCAGCGATGAGGTGGCGGACGGAGGAAGGTGGGGTTTCGCGGCTGGAGCGGAGAGGTTATGGCGGCCTGGGATTTCGAATGGCAAAAAGGAGGCGATGGGAGGGGGTGAACCATGACTTAGGGACGCGCTTGTCCAAAATGTAGGGTGTGTTACAAAAGTACCCCCCCCCACCGATTTGAACTAGCGGCCCTTTCGGCTCAGGGTTAGAAGGGGGGTTTTGCCTGTCGGGATTTGGCAGCTGGAGGGAGTTTTCGCGCGCGTTGTAATTTCGGGATAGCAAGGCGCGGGTTGTGAAGGCGCCAGTTTTGGGAGCACGATATCTGAATTTTCGGGATATAACAAGGCGCGGGTTGAATTTTAGGGACAAGCCTAACGTGTAATATTGTACTTGTACGTACCAAATCAATTCGCACTTCCCTCAACCAAAAAGAAACGATAAAAATAAAACTATTCACACCACACAAAGAGAGAGTCTTGCCCCGTTTTACTATAAAAATGCTATTCAAAGCTACTCCCTCCTTCCATCTATATAGGGCCTAATGCGTTTTTCGATGCTAACTTTGACCAAATATTAGAGCAATAATATATGACATGCAACTTACACAAAGCACACCGTTAAATTCGTCTGTGAAAGGTTCTTTCAATGATATAATTTTCACATTGTGCATGTCATGTAATATTAATCTTGTCAATAGTCAAAGGCGGTCTTAAAAAATGCATTACACCCTATATAGATGGAAGGAGGGAGTATGAATCCATGTTATGTCCAATTAAATTTTTTCGCTTGCTGTATAATGCATGTAACCTACTCATACCAACATTTTAGTGCATTCCAAATGTCTATACTACCGCTGCAATTCGAACTGAATTTGAATTCGTTTCTCTATTTCAATAAGAATCTACAATCATGATTGTTGCCAACTTCAACCATCATTTGTGTATTACCTTAATAACACACCACATGATTACTATAGAGATAGATATGAACTATGTGTACTACGTGAACTCGAATTCTATTTTTTGAATACACTTGATGTTGATTCCAAATAATAGTACATTTGATGTACTAACTATATATTCATAATCTAAACCATGTTCCATACGTACACCGTGTTTATCACACATAGTATAGTGCCCCGCCCCCTACATTATGACAAGTATTTAGACCTGAGCTGCAAAAGCCACACATTAGCCCAAATTATGATCAATGTTCTATATATTATACGTAGTACTAGCAAGATGCCCATGTGTTCCACAGAACATCAACATGATCAAGGGGAGGCCTAATTTGCAAATATGGAGAGGGGTGTGGGTATCTTTTTTCAAAATTGCCATAGTTTCATTCCTATCCGTCAGATATAAATCGGACGTCCTATATTGCAGGATGGCAGGCACACCATCATCAACAACTCTATTTTTTATAAGAGTAGAGATAAAATACATTATATGTAGTATAACATGTTCATAACCACACCATGTGTATCACCGTTATATATATTCACACATGCGTCGGTTTAAAACACTATGATAAATCCTTCAAATATCCGAATTCGCTTTTTATAATGAAGTATGATCTCTATTCATCTTTTACACCCACACAATCCTCTTATCTTTGTAGCCAGCGCTAACTTTCTCTCGGCATGCACACGCCCGCATCCCTCTCACCCTCCCTCAGCATTCTCTAGCTCCATCACGCAAATTCGTCTTTTCACTTTAGGTCGTTCACCCACGGTGTGTGTAGGCCCCCCCAGCTCCTTCTTTACGGCACACATCGATCGATATGCCTCTCTAGCCAGGTGTGCCTAGCACAAACACAAGCTTCCCCTCTTCTCTTACCACCGTCCATGCCTCACTCCCACCACTCTTTTCATCGATCCCGTACTCGCACACTCCTTCCCCCTCGATATAGTATGACTATCGCACCACCTCCTAGATGCATCCCTCTCTCTCTATCCTTCTCCCTGTGCCTCATTTGCTTCTAACACACACATGCATGTATACCGATCGATCTCCCAACATATACCTAGGTCGACTTTAACTATTCCCCCACCCCATCGATCGACGTACCTCACAAGTTATGTCTCTCCTTTCTCTGACAAAGGAAGATTGATCTTCCTATGTAGTTATGTCCGCTTACCACAGCCATATCGTCCCCCCTCATCATTCGTGCATGCCTCCTGACCCATCTCTCACACGCACGTGCACAGACAGGCAGCCATACCCTCTCTTATCGATATTGCAGGCGTGCCCTCCGGTTGTCTAGCAAGCCTATCCCACCATTTGTTAGAAGCAACTCCACTACCACCCCCTCCAACACTCTAGCTCTGTCTCTGTCCCGATCTTATTCCTCTCCTACACATATGCATGGATGCCGATCGATCTCCCTTAATACATGAGGTAGATCGATCTCCCTTAATACATGAGGTAGGCCTCTCTCCTCCTCCACACATATACCAACCATTGTACCTCTATAGTTAATTAGGCCTCCCTCCCCCCCCCCCACCACACACCGATAGGCGAGCGTTGTAGGTAGGTATCCATGCCACAGAGACAAACTGCACATGTCCCCTCTCACGTTCCAGTAGGCCAGCCACTCTATATCTTTGACGTGGGCACACACAAATTCGATGGCACTCTTTATCGATCGCGCGCGCACACACACACATCATCCCTCTCTTCGATTCTATGGACACCTCAAGCCGATGATACCTCCACTCTCTTCTTGTCGATCGCCCCCTCTATATATATGATATATCCAGGACTCTATTTCACACACACTGAATATGTTACATTTTTTGATTGACCCCCCCCCCAAACTCTCACGAACCCACACACTATATCTCTCTATGTTTGTATCTCTCTCACACAACCCCACGTAGGTGGTGTACGTATACAAGAAGAGAATAGGTGCACCGTGCATGTACTCACGCTTCGTGCCCAGCCACACCCGCGCGGGTACACGGTGGAGCTCATTTCTGTACGAAATGGCAACCCATGTGCTAATTTGAATGCGTGTAGCGGTTGTTTACCTACCACGCGTGCACGAAACAAGGTTCGACTTGATGCGTTGGCGCGTTATTTTTAAATAAAGTTATATTGCTCAATGGCACGTACACAGAATATAAATCGATTTTTATGGAGAAAAAGGTAGTCCGCTCCACTATATACAATGGAGCCTGCCTGCCTGGTTTGTCTCTCTTCAGAGTATCTCACACAAGGCTGTGGTGGCCTCTCTCTCTCTCTCTCACCGTTGGTCACTGATCCGACCGCATCCCGTCCGCGGGCGGAAAGGGAGGACGTGCATTGTTTCTCCGTTCGACAGCGCCGAGGCAGCACGTCCCGATCTGCGGTACACACCGTTCTCTCTGACCAAGCTCCGGCGCGGTAGGGCCTACGCCACCTGCTCGCTGCCGCAGTATGGGTAGATTCCGCCCGCCACCGCTCACCTAGTTACATCCCGATGACCTCCAGGTATCCCCTCCGGCCTTGCTCCACTGCTCATCTTCCCACGTTGCTGCATGTGGATCTTCCATAGTTCTTTGCCCAAAACGTAGCTCGTCCGGCATACTTTCCATATTGCAATCTCGTCCTCACACCATTTTAGACAAACACAACCATGTTGTTATCTTCCCTTAGGACAAGGAATATGCTTCTTTTTTGTCATCGCATGTGTCATCAACTGTTATTGGCCAGTAATTGTTTCCTTTCTACCTCTTTTTTGCAAACAGGGCTATCCATTTCACCTCGTTGCTATTGCGACCTTTTGGTGAACTACACAAATCACTTTTTTCTTAAGAGTGTTTTGTGCAGTTCTACCAAAATGTCACACGGGCAACGTCTCTACATTTTAGTGCGACTGCACAAAGGGAGATTGGTTTTGCTCTATCCTCCTCATCCAACTCTGAGCCTAATCTTCTCCAACTAGTTAGTCTTAAGAGAGACTGCAAAGGTGACCAGCTTCTATTTGTGTGTTTATTGTTTCATCAGCAGTCCTCTATTATCGTAATCACACTTAATATCTTTGGAACAGGGACGCTCAGCTCTATTTTAGTGGAACTGCACAAAATGATCGGAATGTTGCATGCGCCAGACAGCTACTTTTTTCCCAACATGCCTTGTTGATTTAGACAGAGCTAGGGGGACGTTGCTGCCAATGAAAGCATGGATCAATTTTAATTTAACACCTTCTCACAACTTTGTCTTCAGTTGTGATGTAAATATTAGCTCTGATCTGCTAATAATTGAGATGCATTAGAAAGGAAGTTAGTTCTTTATTGTTTTTGAAAGAGCATCGATGGCAAGACACACGAAACAAAAGCTGAAAGCTCACACCATTGTACAATTTCATGTCGCTGGAAAATTATTTGTATAGTACGTCAATTATGTAAACAAATGCTGGAAGTTTGATAGCATTGCCAGAAGCCTCTTCGGCATCCGGGTCCATGTGCCATGCACAAAATTATACTCCTTCGTTCCTAAATATTTGTCTTTTTACAAATTTCAAATGGGCATATTTTAGAGTGTAGATTCACTCATTTTGCTTCGTATGTGTACTCCCTCCGTTCCTAAATATTTGTCTTTCTAGAGATTTCAACAAGTGACTACATACGGAGCAAAATGAGTGAATCTACACTCTAAAATATGTCTATATACTCTAGAAAGACATACTCCGGAGTATATTTAAGAACCGAGGGGGTAGTGCACAGCCACATGGGAGACTCAGCCCGGTCGTTGCGCCGCATTAATAGTGAGTAATGAGCAGTCAAATCATAAGCCCCACCTTTCCCACTGTAAGTTGCTCGGAAGAAGCAACCATCAATACCCTCTTCTTTGAATCCGCTCATACTACTCCATCAGTCACTGTTTATAGAGCGCGCTTCAGAAAAAGAAAAAAATCTCTGGGACCAAGGCGACTAGCGATCGACCTGAAAAATAGCATTGGTTATTATAGCACGGCGTCTATTATTAGAGGAAATAATGCGTACACACATGCATGCAGTGCTTCCACCCCGGGTACACACATGCATGCACTTACTCCACTCCGTAGTACATCGAGAGAAAATTGTGGACTTGATTGCGGTTACCACGCCCTAATTAATTGAGCATTAAACCAAACGCGTCTAAAGTCTCTCTGGTGGTGGAAATGCATTGAGAGAAATGCATCATAATGAAGCGCGCCCTGTAAACTGTGACAGAGGGAGGAGTAGTATGAAGGTGCAAAACCAAGTGCGCGTATGGCCAGTCGGTCAACGCACCTCCTCTTGGCATATCAATGACATGTGGGACCGGAGTGTGAGCAAACCGATCTCAATTGATGGCAAAATGGCCAACCCGCTGTTCCTTGAGAGAGACGAGGAGCGAGAACACACAGACGGGCTCGCACGGAGGCCAAGATATATTCGAGCATGGTTGATCGATATCATCATTACATGTTGGGCTGCCGTTTTCCGCCCTTCTCCGGAATAAATGTGTACTTTATCAGAGATTAAAAAAATATGAGTACAGAGGCTCCACCATGCAGTTCTAGTAGTAGTACTACTCGTACTACTAAACCTTGCGCTTGGCTCTTCGCCTCTTCATGAAGTCGAACAATGATGGTACTCCGCATGTTCGGTACTACAGTGTATGCCTCTGGCAATCTAACACCGAATGAACTGATGCATGTCCACCGCCTGGGCTAGGGTACGTTGCATTAGTCAAAAGGCGTAAGCGAGCTTCACCTTGTCCTGCAAGCTTCTCCTCATTTTGCGAGTTGACGGGACACACCAAAAAGTAGTGCTAGTCCATACTCCCTCCTTTCCGGTTAATATGGCTTAATCTTTTTTGCAGGTAAATGAGAGAGCTTTATTCATATATAAGCATTCTTAGGACGATCAGCCAAGACACTGGTCACTAGGAAGCGAGGTACCCTGCAAAAAAAGAAGTAGGAAGCGAGGTGTTTCAGCAAGCCAGCTCTCGGCCACATTCAAAGTGCAGCAAGCACGGTTCGCACAAGGATGCGCCGCAAGGTTTGTTGACCTGTTTACATGCTGAATAACAAAAAAAGAGGCAATATTACCGAGCGCTCCTATTTGTAACAGGATATGAGCCAGAATTAAGCGAGAATTGTGGCGAGTGTTCCATGCAATCAACTTCCATTATCACATGCGAGAACCCTCGAAGAGAACCAAATGTGTTGAAGATTGCTTTATCACATTTTAAAAATATAATAGGAGTGCAGACGCTCCTCCATCCCGTTCCTAGTACTAGTATAGTACATACCTCTATAGACTATAGTAGTAGTACTAGTACTAGTAAACTTTGCGCTTGGCTGTTCGCCTCTTCGGGAGGTCGAACAATAATAGTACTAGTATAGTGTATGCTTCTGGCAATCTGACACCGAATTAACTGTTGCACGTCCACCGCCTTAGCGAGGGAGAGTTTGCATTAGTCAAAAGTTTCTCCTTCTCCTGCGAGCCACCGCGCGCAAGCTTCTCCCATCCTGCAAGCTTCTCCTCATTCGGCAAGTTGACGGGACACAGCAAAGTAATGCTAGTCCATACTGCCTCCTCTCCGGTTAATATGGCTTAATTTCAAACGAGATAAATACACTGCCTGTCACTGTATATTTTTAAAAATACGGTCAGTGGACTTCATAATACGCTCATTGCGCTCAATATATACATTTTCCGGTGTTTATACGGTCACTAGCTCACCCTGGCTGAGTATGTGTGTGCATGCACGTGTAGGTTGAGCACTTGAGCGTGACCGTGTGTGTTCCGTCGTGTACTCGGACATGCATGCATTAGGGCGTCGCGTGCGTTTTTGCGTTCATGTGTACGTGTGGCTGTTGCATACATGTAGGGGCCGCTAAAGGAGCAGCCAAATCACACAGTAAGTTAGTCGGAAGAAGCAACCATCATTTCACTCTTCAATGACATGTACGCAATATAAAATGGTTGATATGGAGAGAAAAAGAGAAGCACTATATATACACTAGCAGGAGCCTAAGCTACAAGCCTGCTTGCTTGGGTTGCTCTCTTCACAAGCATAGAACGACGGTGGCCACACCGCTGGTCACATATCTGGCCTGATCCCGCAGCTGGGGGAAGGGAACAATGTTCTGCGTAGACGCGGTCGACATCGGCGAGGGAGAAAATCCACAGTCGGTGCGTCCCAATCGGGGGTCACCGCGGTATGGGCCGATGCCGCATCCCAACCGCCCTTCTAGCTACAGCCCGACGTCCGTTTCGAAAATATTAGTGCATGTCAACAAAAATTATACTATCGCTGTTCCGTTTCGAAAAAAAGCATATAAGTTGTTACTTCTTACCCAAAGGATCTTTATATCCAACAGACACAAAATATCCATTCGACTGTTCGAAATTACTTTCACTGCTGATCTGATGTCCAGGTAATTGCTGCATCGCCACCAAAACCCACCATCTCTTAAGCTAAAGTAGACCAAGCTAACCCCTATATTAGCATATTACTAAGATAAACATAAGGCACAGTAGAATCATTTAGGACGTGAGCTTGTCAATCTGAATGTGGAGGGACACCAGCTTAGCCCCGGCCAGCAGCTTGGGCGGAACTGTGAAGAAGGTCAGCTCCTGCACGGCGACGTCGCCGGGATCCCTGCTGCTTGTCACCTCCATTTCCACCTTGACGGCGTCGGTCCTGCCTTTGGGCTCTCCCAGCGGGCCGTTCGCCCACAGCTTGGCCATGTAGTGCGGCAGTGGGGACGCCCCCGCTCTGATGCAGACGACCGACACAACGATAGGCGCGCCGATGTCGAGCACGCCGCCGACCAAGAAAAACACGCGCCCGTCCTCCTCCGCGAACAGCAAGAGCCATGGCTCCGACAGTGGCACTTGCAGCTGGAGCGCCTTGCTGTAATGGATCCTGTGCACGGGCATGGGATGCACGGTGCTGATGTGGTGGGAGAGCACCGGCAGCGGTCCTTCGTAGCCGCAGACGGGCACGAGGCATTTGCAGGGCGCGAGCGGACACATGCTCTGGTGATCGGCGAGCTTGTGGTAAGTGATGTAGAGCCCACAGCCTTCGTGCGGGCACTCCACCCTCACCGAGGAGAGGACGGCGTCCACCGCCGTGTTCCGCACGTCGAAGCCACCGCCGCGCTCGCACTTCTGGCACTGCCGCTGGTTCCCGGGGAGCTCGACGCGGCACTCCGCGCAAACCAGGTGCCCTCCCTTGCACTGCACAAATCAATCGAACAACACATCAACCAAGAAACATGCACCTTGCTCGATCAACCGAATGGACGAGGTGTATTCGAACCTCATACACTGGAGGCTTCAAGCGGCGGAGGCACAAGGGTCAGTGGAGCAAGGTGAGGTCCATCGAGACCATAGAGAGCTCCATCGTCGGGTACTGTTCTGTCTGCATGATCTCGCCCTCCTCGTTGATACGTCTCCATCGTATCTATAATTTTTGATCGTTCCATGACAATATTATACAACTTTCATATACTTTTTGGCAACTTTTTATACTATTTTTGGGACTAACATATTGATCCAGTGCCCAGTGCCAGTTCCTGTTTGTTGCATGTTTTATGTTTCACAGAAACCCCATATCAAACGGAATCCAAACAGGTAAAAACAGACGGAGAATATTTTTGGAATATTTGGAGAATATGGGAGGAAGAATCAACGCGAGACGGTGCCCCAGGTGGCCACGAGGCAGGGGGCGCGCCTGCCCCCCTCGTGGGCCACCCGTAAGGCGGTTGCTGCTCTTCTTCGGACGCAAAAAAGCTAATTTTCAGGAAAAAAATCTCGGCGAAGGTTTCAATCCAATCGGAGTTACGGATCTCCATATATAAACGAAACGGTGAAAGGGCAGAAGACAAGAGCGCAGAAACAGAGAGAGACAGAGAGACAGATCCAATCTCGGAGGGGCTCTTGCCCCTCCCACGCCATGGAGACCATGGACCAGAGGGGAAACCCTTCTCCCATCTAGGGAGAAGGTCAAGGAAGAGGAAGAAGGAGGGTGGCTCTCTCCCCCTCGCTTCCGGTGGCACTGGAACGCCGCCGGGGCCATCATCATCACCGCGATCTTCACCAACACCTCCGCCATCTTCACCAACATCTCCATCACCTTCCCCCCTCTATCTATAGCGGTCCACTCTCCCGCAACCCGCTGTACCCTCTACTTGAACATGGTGCTTTATGCTTCATATTAATCCGATGATGTGTTGCCATCCTATGATGTCTGAGTAGATTTTCGTTGTCCTATCGGTGGTTGATGAATTGCTATGATTGATTTAATTTGCTTGTGGTTATGTTGATGTCCTTTGGTGCCCATCATATGAGCGCGCGCATGGATCACACCATAGGGTTAGTTGTATGTTGATAGGACTATGTATTGGAGGGCAAGAGTGATAGAAGCTTCAACCTAGCATAGAAATTGATGCATACGGGATTGAAGGGGGACCAATATATCTTAATGCTATGGTTGGGTTTTACCTTAATGAACGTTAGTAGTTGCGGACGCTTGCTAATAGTTCCAATCATAAGTCCATAGAATTCCAAGTCAGGGATGACATGCTAGCAGTGGCCTCTCCCACATAAAACTTGCTATCGGTCTAGTAAAGTAGTCAATTGCTTAGGGACAATTTCGCAACTCCTACCACCACTTTTCCACACTCGTTATATTCACTTTATTGTGTCTTTACTTAAACAGCCCCTAGTTTTTATTTACGCTCTCTTTATATTCTTGCAACCTATCCAACAACACCTACAAAGTACTTCTAGTTTCATACTTGTTCTAGGTAAAGCGAACGTCAAGCGTGCGTAGAGTTGTATCGGTGGTCGATAGAACTTGAGGGAATATTTGTTCTACCTTTAGCTCCTCGTTGGGTTCGACACTCTTACTTATCGAAAGAGGCTACAATTGATCTCCTATACTTGTGGGTTATCACTCGTGCACAACCATCTCTCGCTTTATTAGGGTCGGGGCATTACAAAGCTTTATCATCACATATTCATACTACTTCAAGGTGCATTAAATCAACACATACAAGTATCAAAAGGAGAGTCACGGCATGCATGCATGTGTTGTAATTAATGCATCGATAAACACAAATTATTGAAATATATCGAGTGTAGTGCTTTGATGTGTCGCGTCAACTCGTACAAGACCGAGAAGTTTGATTACTACAACGCCCTCTCGCCTTAACCGCACCTGCCTTTGGCTGCATGACAGGTGGGCCACCGACCTGTTGGGCCCACCTGTCATAGACGCAAAGGCAGGAGCAGTAAGTCAATGAAGCTGCGTCCCTCCCTTGCCCATGAGCGTGGTGGATGGCAGGACTAGGAGAAGCTTTCGTTCGCTACACGCTCTCCCTCCGGCATGCGGTGGACATGCAGCAGTTCAATCGGTGTCAGATGGCCAGAAGCATACTGTAGTACTCCTCCACTGCATTAGTACTCCATCATTGTTCGACTTCCCGAAGAGGCGAAGAGCCAAGCGCAGCCCGGACGCTCGTGTGGCAGTTTCATGTGTAGAGTAGTCTAGGATAGCGTGTACCGTGCCTGTAAGCTTAAAATCGTTGGGGTCGGCTCCATGCTATATTTTTTTGATTAAAATAATATTCTGGCCCTACCTGTCATCCTGGTGATTCTAGTTTTCACGCTCATCTGGTCAAGACAGGAATATATATTTTAATTTGTGGTGGGGTAAATGTTAGAGGTTGCAGCAAATGGAGTATTGTACACTGCAGGTCTTTCAGCCAAGTTTAGAGGCAACCATGTGGGGCCAGTGCTATGATGTGTCGCGTCAACTCGTACAACGAGGAGAAGCTTGATTTTACTACTACACGCCTTCTCCCTCGCCCATGCGCGCGGTGGCTCGCAGACGAGGACAGGCTTTTGCTTATAGTACTACAACAAGCTATCCCTCCCACTCGCGGTGGACGGACATGCAGCAGTGGATTCGATACTGTAGAAGCAGTAGTAGTAACATCATTGTTCGTCTTCTCGAAGAGGGGAAGAGCCAAGTGCAACCCGAACGTGGCAGTTGCGAACCTTGGAGCACGCATATAGCCAGGCTCTTGCATGAGACAAAATTGCTATGTGAGCCCACTATTGTAGTACTTGCTAGTATAGCCCTGTAAACCAGAAAGGAGTATTTGCCTTTCTAGAGATTTCAACAAGTGACTAGACTACACCGAGACAGAGTACATATGGAGCAAAATGAGTGAATCTACACCGTAAATAAATACGTAGTTCTCTCATTTTCCTCTCGGCCTTGGTCACAGTGCACAATATTGAGTATACTAGTACTATCATCTTGAAATTTACGAAGTCACCATAGGCACCTCATCGTCGATGGGAACGTCTCCTGACACGCGATAGACACGAGCGGCAGTCGCCTCCATATGTGCTTGAGTGCCAAGGAGGGAGAGGGTAGCGGTTCCCGAGACGTTGAACGGTCAATGATGCGTCCTCAAATTAGTACATGCAGAGGGAATTAATTGGAGAAGCAGAATAGAGCCAGCACGATGTGAATGCAACGGAGTTTGGATTCTCATATAAAGGCTCCCCACCACTCCAATCCATCTACTCCTTAGTCTCTGCACAACTCTGCTCACTCCAATCCAAGACCAAGTGACCAGAAGCCAGAAGCACCTATGGAGGCGATGGTCGCCAGCGGCAATCGGTTGTGCCAAATCATCCAAGGCGCCAGCCTGTGGCCCCGCACCGCGCAGCGTTTCCAGACGGTGCTGGCGACCGCCGGCGTTGTAGCCCTCGCCGACGCTGGCTTCGCCTCTCGCATGGACGACATGATGGTCAACTCCATCCGCAAGTTCGCCGCCGTCAAGAAGCGTGTAGCGAAAGCTCCTACTAGTCCTGCCAGCCACCACGCTCATGCGCGAGGGAGGGAGGCAGCTTCATTGACTTACTGCTCCTGCCTTTGCGTCTATGATAGGTGGGCCCAACAGGTGGTTGGCCCACCTATCATGCAGCCAAAGGCAGGTGCAGTTAAGGCACCGGAGCTCAGTCCGCGAGGGAGTGGGCGTTGTAGTAATCAAACTTCTCGGTCTTGTACGAGTTGACACGACACATCTAAGCACTGCACTCGATATAAGTCTTTTTACACATTTCAAATGGACTACAACATACGGGTGTATGTAGACATATTTTGCTTCGTATGTAGTCACTTGTTGCAATCTATAAAAAGACTTATATTTGGAAACAGAGGGAGTACAACGCATGCATGCATGCCGTGACTTCCCTTTTGATACTTGCATGTGTTGATTTGATGCACCTTGCCAAATTTTGACTATAAATTTAACTAACCAAATTTTCATGCATGTCACAAAAAATTACGGGGCTGTTTGAATTGTGACTATGTTTGTCTTATGTTGCCACATTATTTTTGCCACACTTGCCTAACTTGAGTTGCTCAAATTGTTAGACACACTTTGGCTTGCCTAAGGGAATCTTGCCACACTTTTTGTGTCTATGACATGTGGGGTTCACTGCTAATAAAAAAAATCTTGTCTTAGGTGTGGCTAATAAAAAAGACTTATATTTAGGAACGGAAGGAGTAGAAAATATAAATAATAATGCATGTTGGGGCAACCCACGTTTCCGATAATTTTAGCCGTGGGCTTGTTCACAATTTTTACGAGGGGGTGGTTGTTCATTTAATGGAGGGACTTGTACCAGACTTGAACGATACAAAGTGCGACCTGGCACATCGTAACACCACTTGGAACAAGCGGGTAGCTATCTCAAAAAACAATCAACAACTAAAAAAAGGCGACCTGGCATGTAGTACACAATTTTAAACGATTGTTTTGATGGAGTGAAAAAGGAAAACTACCCCACTACGTATATATAGGCCGAAGCCTCCGCGCTTGCTTGCTAGGGTTGCTCTATTCAAAGACTCTCATCCTCTCCAGATCTAAACAAGATAGGGGTGGTAACACTGTCTTTCTCCCTTCAAAAAACATTGTCTTTCTATCCTCACCGCTGGTTACAGATCCGGACGTATCCCCCTCCGCCGGTGAAGGGGAGGAGGGGCAGCGTTTAGGCCGTCGTCGATAGCGAGGGAGGAGACCCACTGCTGGCCGCACCGTTATCTCTGGCCGAGCACCGACGCGGGAGGTCCTCCGACCCCTTTGTCGTTGCCCTAGTGTGGGCAGATCCGGCCTCCCGCTGCCCACCTATCCACATCCCGACGACCTTAAGGTATATCTTCCTTCGAAACCGCCTTAGCTCTACTTCCCCAGCTTGCTACGTCGCTGCATGTGCATCATTTTCTACCTCTCAGCCCCTCTCGATCGGATGGTCCAACGTCACCTATTTTTTTTCTTCTATTGTTAGAGGTAAAGCTACTTCATGGAGTCGAATCTTGTACTTGGTTCAAACAAGAAATAAAGTGGGGGTGGGGGAATTTAGTATGTAGTACATCGGACTTGGTACAAACAGGAAGGAAAGGGGGTGAAAGTAGTACAGACTGGTCATCCAACCGGTCTCTTGGTCGAAAAGGGAAATATAGGGTTAACGTTGTACACAGTGGTATGACCAGGACTAGATTTGCTATCCACACATAGGAGTAGGTGGCTAGAGTGAACAAAAATGGGACCAACCCAGATATGTTTCTTGGATGTTTGTTTCTCGGGGCAACAAACTATGAATCACCACTTTATGCCCCTGTTTAGGTACATGGTGCTAGACTGCTGGTGCACCCACTGTCCCATGCCCTTATACCCAATATTTAGCTGTTCTTAATCTAATGCCCCTGGTAAATCTTAATCTAATGCCCCTGGTAAAAATGAAGCCATGCCACTGTTATAAGCCATGACAAGTTTAGCCAAATGTTTTTGCCTGTAATTGTTTGAGACTCTGACTGATTCCTCTATAGCTTTTTGTGCAAACAGGGATATCCATTTCACCTGGTTGCTATTGTGACCTTTTGGTGCACTGCACAAAACTCTTCTTAAAAGAAGTGACTTTTGTGCTGTTTAACTGGAATGTCAGAATGGAACAGTTAGTTCATTTCGGTGGAACTGCACAAAGGGAGATCTGCGTTCCAATCCTCATCATCCATATTGGCACCATAACCTTCCTTTAGGTAAGAATGATATTTAATGCATGTGTTCATCTCTATTTTGCGACTACCATGAGAAAATAATGCTATTTTTTACTAGTACACTTGTACTCCCTCACTGACAAAACCAATTCTAAAATAGAAGGCCAATCATGTACTTGGTTTCACCAACTGGTGAGGAGAATGAGAAACAGAGCATGAAGAGGAAGAAGAAGAAGAGTAAACAGTGCCAAGGCAATCTTGCTGAAGCCAGAGGCCTCAGTCGAGGGCATTCAAGGGCTCCGGCAACGACTACCTTACATGTGAGACGATCCTCCAGGGAGCCCTTCCACTTCTGTTGTCTCACTTAATTAATTAGGAGTACTTAAGTACCACTAATTTATTGCTGCCTAATTTCCCTGTCGGAGTTAAACAAATCTTTAGTAGCACCCTATACTGAATCATGTACGTGTGTATGTTTGTCTATGGAGGTGAATCATGTGGTGGAGCAGGGAGGGAATGCTAACTTTACCCATTAAGATAATGAGGGTGCTTCTATTTGTTAGTGTATGTTTCATCAACTAGTCCCACTATTACAGTAATCTCACTCTCTCAATATATGTGCCAACAGGGATGCTCGATTTTGGTGGAACTGCACAAAAACTTTGGGTGCTTCATTGCCTCGACAGCTTCCTTCCTTTCCTGTTAGTCGCTAATCTTGGCTTGCATTCTTCCTTTGCTGTCAGTCGCTTGGCTTATCTCGGCTTCCAGTCAAAGGAAATAGTAATTGATATGCTACCTCACACAGGTTGGTACTAGTCTTTATCCTGATTATTGTGCTTTTCATATGTATTGGTAATTTGGTATTGTGCTACTATTTGCCGATTTCATAAAGGAGTAACTTGGAGCCTGAACTCGCAGGAAAATCATTACATCGGGTGATTTCAGTAGAACTGCACAAAAAGATCAGATGGACAGGTACTTATACTGCTGCTATGTACTCCAAAGTTCACTAAGACAAGCATCGATGTTGACAAGAAGAAGTGCCTATATTCATTCGAGTATCAACCGGCGTCAACCAATTGTCAAACTCCAAGTATTAGGAGAGTGAACGCCAAAAATATTGCTTGGCGCATAGCCCAGAAAAACACAGTCGAGTCTTTGGTCCCAACTTGTGCCTTTTGGTTATAGGCACATATGGTAGCGAACTGTATGGCATGGAGTCTAAAGATTCCAGACAAGTTGGTTGACGCGTATATTCATCTGGCACTTAATCAGTCTGCACGCCAGGGATGCTCCATTTCAGTTGAACTGCACAAAAAATTTGGGTGGTTCATTTTCTCAACCGCCTCCTTTCTCGTCTGCAATGTAGAATTTTGGCGAGCGACAGGACCAAGATGAGCCAGTAAACTAGTTGGATGAAAGTAGTGGCCAAGTTGCTCAAACCTCCCTCGGCACGAGGCCACTATTTGAGGATAAACCTATAAGCAAAGTTCAGATTGTCTGTGCTGCCTCTTATGTACTCGAAAGTTTACTTGTACAAGCATTAATTTTAGCAAGAAGTACCTCCAACTGAACACCCTTTACCAGTCTGCAATGTAGAATTTTGGCGAGCTACAGGACCAAGATGAGCCAGTAAACTAGTTGGATGAAAGTAGTGGCCAAGTTGCTCAAACCTCCCTCGGCACGAGGCCACTATTTGAGGATAAACCTACAAGCAAAGTTCATATTGTTTGTGTTGCCTCTTATGTACTCGAAAGTTTACTCGTACCAGCATTAAGTTTAGCAAGAAGAATCTCCGACTGAACACCATTTACCAGTCTGTACCGTAGGTAATTAAAGTTCGTCCATGGATCATATTGGCTGTGATGTCAATCATTCGGATGCATAAACATACTGAACATGTGTATATCTGAATCTTTTTGTGAATTATCTATGAATATTGTTGTGTGATCTATCAATCATTTGGATCCATAGACATGCTGAACTTGTGTATATATGAATCTTTTGAGTTGTTGATAGTGAATGTCGGGACCCCGGTTCCAAGTCACATCGATCTAGCCGGTAACACCTCATATCACTTTGCGGCCTCACGCACGGTATTCCCACGGGTGTCGCCTTACCATGGCCCGGGACCGTTTGCGTCTTTTGGCTCACTTATATGATAGTGTCACTAGCATCCATATGACAGAGAACCCGGGCCGACATGACTAGTCGTGAACCCAAAGTGGCACTAACTTACGGGGACAGGCATGCATGAATCAACATCGAGCATGTCGGTCAGCAGCGTGCGAATCCGGGCTGTAGCACTGGGCTATCAGGACTCCGGTGAACCGGGCTGTAGCAGGCTAGGCAGGACTCCGGATGTCACCGCGTGACATTTCCCCGAAGGGACAGACACAGGAACGAAGTGAATCACATGCCGGCCAGTCAAGTGTTCCGGAGCAGTAGTGCTGGGCTAGCAGGACTCCGGTGAACCGGGCTGTAGCGGACTACTATGGCTCATGGAAGCACAAGACTACATTTCCCCATAAGAGAGGCTACCGAGGATAAACAACTAGGTTGTCGGATCCCACACATACCAAGCATTTCAATCATACACACAATATGCTCGATATGTGCAAATACAACATGGCATCACAACAAGACTCTACGACTCAGAGTATTTATTCATTAGGCTCCGAAGAGCCAGATATTACAAACATGGGTCTCATGACCCAACATTCAGAGCATACAAGCAACAAGCACATGCGGAAGCTTAACTTGTCTGAGTACAGACAACTACAAATGAAAAAGGCTGAGAAACCTGACTATCTACCAGATCCTGCCAAGGGCACAAGATCGTAGCTGAGGTATCAAGCTAAACGTCGAAGTCCACACGGAACTACTAGCGAGACTGACGTCTCTCTGCAAAACATAAAATAGGCAAACGTGAGTACAAATGTACCCAGCAAGACTTACATCAGAACTACCTACATATGCATCGGTATCAACAAAGGGGGTGGTGGAGTTTAACTGCAGCAAGCCAGCTTTGACTCGGTGGTTATCCTAAGCTACAATTGCAAGTAACTCGTTTGAGGTGGCGCACACGAGTCCACATATTCACCATATCAATACACCACTATGGATCCGCTCCCGTCTCCCTACGAGAAGGCCATCCATAGCACTCACGCTTATCTTGCGCATTTTAGAGTATCCACTTTCACTTGTCTATGAACTGTACAGGCAACCCAGAAGTCCTTTACCGCGGACATGGCTATTCGAATAGATCATATTAACCCTGCAGGGGTGTACTTCGTCACACACGCTCTCGCCACTTACCACCATGTACACGTCGTGTACCTCGGCAACCTTCAAGCAGAAGCCTGGCGAGGGAGTCGGCCACGACCTGACTAACCACACAAGTCTCTCGTCCAGGTTTATCGCCTATTCGGGTTCCATCCGCAAGGAGATCCGGCCGGGGTGTCACTCACGGCCCCAAACGATGTGTGCAGGGTTCCCGAGCCCACCATCCGGGTGCCACTCGGTACACCAAGCCACGTGTGCCTAGTCTGTCCCAAGCCCAGCTGTACCGGGTGCCACTTGGTAGACTACTAACACTACCTACAAACACCAGAAACTAGTTGCAACTCCTGGACAGAGATCGAGGCGGTTAATAAGCCGAGAGGGGTCGAGTTACCGGAACCCAATGTGTGGTAGTAACTGTTCATGGATCACAAACACAGAACTCAGTTCCCAAGGACGGCTTCAATGAGACAACCCACCATGTACTCCTACATGGCCTCTCACCGCTACCTTTACCAAATCGTGTTCACACACTTAGCTCTCACACAGTAGGACATGTTCACCACTTTCCAATTCATCCCCGATGAATCAGACCTGACACAACTCTAAGCAATAGCAGGCACGACAACAAGCATGAATGAGTAGGCACATCAGGGCTCAAACAACTCCTACTCATGCTAGTGGGTTTCATCTATTTACTGTGGCAATGACAGGTCATGCAGAGGATAAAGGGGTTCAGCTACCGCAGCAAGTAACAGATGAATCGTTGTTGTCCTAATGCAGTAGAAGAGAGCAGGAGTGAGAGAGTGGGATTGTATCGGAATGAACAAGGGGGTTTTGCTTGCCTGGCACTTCTGAAGATAGCATTGAGTCTTCATTAGTGTCAACGATCACAACGCCGGAACATCGTCTACCGAGAGGGGACAAATACCGGCAACAGAGAAGAAATACAATCAATGCAATGCACAATATGATGCATGCTATGACATGGCAACATGAATGTGTTTTGGCTAATGCAACTACAAACAGATGGGTTTGGGTCATTTTGAATCAAAGGTTCAATCCCAAACTCAAATTATGAATTTAAATAGTGCCTTATCATGTTTTGAACTAAACAGCAAGGTTAAGATGTTTAAACATGCATGAAACCAGTACAGATGGATAGATTGGATTTTTCTGATCATTTTTCATATATAACTTGTCTCATTTGAAGCTACGGTTGAATTTATATGATTTTTAGAAGTTTAAGCCTTTTTCTGGATTTTCTGATTATTATTAAAACAAGAAAATCATAAATTGCGTCAGCACTGTGTCAGGACTGCGTCAGCAGTCAACTGGGTTGACCCGGGTCAAATCTGACGTGTGGGGGCCACACGTCAGCGACACAGGGCTAATCCCGGTCAAACCCAGCACTGACTGGGGTTTGACCAGGCCTGGGGCCCACTGTCAGTGGTTGTGGGCGGTTTAAGCAGCGGGGTTAGCGCCTAATGGCCGTGCCACGTCGGCGTGGTTACGCCGGCAATGACCCGACGCAGCGGCGATCGCCGGCCGGCCGTTTTCGGCCACGGATGGCCGCGCGGTTAGGTGCGTTGGAGAGCCTGTGGTGCGGGGCATCCAATGGTGGTCGTGGGGATGCCGGGGACGGCGTGTAACGACGGCGGCGATGAGCTCAGGCGGCGGCGGTTTCAGTCGTCGGCAAAGCGGCAGCTACGGCGTGCAATCGAGAAAACGGAGAGGGGGCAGAAGGAGCAGCAGCTCACAACGGTTGCAGTAGGCTTCGAAGCGGGCTCGGGGAGGGCCAGAGCTGAGCGGGGCGGCGAGGCCGATCTCCGGCGGCCGAGGAGGGGAAAAGCATCGGGGCGGCACTTAGGGGCTCTTCCGGTCGCGTGAGCCGTCGTGGAGGACGAGGGAGGCACGTCGGAGCTCGGGGCCGCGTCGGAGAGGTGAGGGGAGTGGCAGTGGCCGTAGCAGCAGCAAACGGCGGCGACGTCGTGTTCGGTGGTGCTGCGGGGAGGGAGCTAGAGGAGAGGGAGAGAGCTCCAGAGTGAGGGGAGAGGCAGAGGGGGTCGAGGCCGTTCCTGTGACGCGAGGGGAAAGCAGGAGGTGGAAGCAGGAGGTGGAGCTCGGGCGCGCGCGCGTCGACACGCCTCTGCCTACTGGCAGAGGTTGAAGACGGTGGGGCTTCTGGTGGGCTGGGCTAGTTGGCTGGCCTGCCAGGTGGGCTGCATAGGTAGTAGGTCCAGGTAAGTTGCAGGTAAGCTCTCTTTTCCTTTTGTTTTAGTTTTCTATTTCTTTTATTCTGTTTTGAATTAGTAAAAATACTAATCCATTTTGTAAAATCCTGAAAATAATTGTGGGCGGTGTTTGGATTATTTCCAACAACCCAAAACTAGTTTCAGGATTATTAGAGCATTTAAAAATATTTATAGGATTTAAATGCTCCAATTCAAATACGATATGAGTTAATTCAAAGATCCAGAATGTCCTAGAAATATATTCATCATTTTTGGCAGAGGTTTTCACCTTTATCAGAAATCATGAACATTTTCAAAGGCATCTTGGGTTCTTTGAAAAAAGATTTTGGATTGAACCTAGTTGAGTTCCATTTGGTGCTAGGGTTTGAACATCCCCATTTCAAGTTCAAAAGGATTTAAACATGATGCACACATGAAGCTAGCCTAATGCAATACGGGAAGCTAGGGATGTGACAACTCACCCCCACTAAACAAGAATCTCGTCCCGAGATTCAAGCATAGGGTAAGAGGAAGAGGGGACACAAAAGCTAACACAATCTTCTCTATCCAATTGCCCTCATCGAAGATGATGATTCATTACTTCAAATTGATCTTGTCGTCTTTGCTTCCGGGATCTTCATCCAACACGATGACGATAGAAGAAACTCTATAGGAACCGATCTTCTTAAAGATCGAGCAACTTACGATCAACTCGCGGAATGAGATGTTGAACATCTCTGGAGCTGAGAGGCAAAACATGCATCAGGAGGGGCGGAAGAAACAATTTGACGAGGGTTTCAAAGCAGCGAGGAGTTAATTGCCGTGACTCCATAACGGGGCACCTTAGGAAAGGTGACTCGTAGAATTATTCCCTTAAGTGGCAAAAAGAATTACTTTTGATTCAGAAATCATTGAAACTCTTCATACCAGCGTAAGGCAATTTACAAATGATAGTTTGAAAGAATTCAAAAGAATGGCACACTCAATTTGGAAAGGAAACTATGGTTATAGAACAACTCAGCAAATGGAAGGCACATTCCAGTTGATACCAAGGATATAACCTAGTGACTGAGCGTGCTTTCAAGAACTTGAGCATTTCCATATTCATCAAGGTTTTACCAACATCCGTGCCGAGGATACTGGCAACACATCATACTACCATGATGAACGGTGATGGAGGATGCAGGTGCAAAGGAGGACAACACTTTCTCAAATTTTTCCTTAGCAATGCCAAATAAGCAAATCTGGATGATCGACCGAGAGACATTTAGCACTCCGCTTCTAATGTTCTCCTTGATGTTCCAGCTACCACGGTTATGCTAAAAAAACATCAACATGGCCATCAAGTAAAGGTCGGACTTAGGAGGCACAAAAATCCATAAGGAACAACTTGTGGGATAAGTCATATGAAATCCTCATGGGAAGTGACCAAACGGCTTAATCAAGATACTACAATAATGGTGCTTCCAGCTAGGTGCGTCCACTTCACTGGAACCTATATCATAGTTCTTGGAAGAAGTTCCAACCATCATATCTGCCTGAGATTCAAATCTGGTTGGTAATAGGATAATTCAGACAACGTGTCTGGAAAAGGAAGTTTGCAACACAAACCGACGAGATGATGTTGCGAGATTCTCGGGAGATGAACTACGATAGCAAACTCCAAAACGAGCTGGTCCTGCTACATACATGTGAACACGCTGTCCCAGACAAGCATGAAAATGTAGTAGTCTTACAATACAACACTACCGAGTTCTGGTAAGGAACCAACATCGAGGATATCGAATTCCTAACATAAGTCTTGCTCTTAGGAAGGAACTTCTTCTCCTTGAACAAATCAGTCAGTGGCATGGTGTCCTAGGGACACATATAGAATGGAGGTAGCGAGCCTATCAATCCATAGCATACTTCGCACATGCATGACTGGCTTGGGATGGTTCCAGAGAAAACAAAAACAATCTTTCTCGGATCCACGGCGACAACTTACATCAAGTGCACGTGAATTAAAGAAAGCCACTTCTTTCATCCAAACATATACCTCATGAGCGGAACATGAAGGCAATGCTTACAAAGTTTCCAATACTAGCTGGATGTTCAACACGAATCATGGAGAAGGTAGCAGTGTTGCTGATGGGCTCCACAACAATTCATCCAGGTTTCCATGGAGATGGAATTCCATAATTATGTGAACAAGTGATAGCATTGGTCAGACCCAAAGAATATAATGGTGTATGCTCGAGGACACCACCACGAGTAAGACAACATTACGAATATCATTGGCTCTGATTTGATTTAAGGATAGCCCACACTCAAATCAAAGTTTGGACAAGACAATAGATCAAACAATTGATCATGAGGATCAATTAATGAAGATATCATCTTTCTTCAACACACTCACAAAAAGATATCCCTTAGTGATGAACTAAGTCAGATAAGCTTTTATCTTCCAACTCTCCAAGTTGTTGTTTGGCTTAACCAACTAGCTCAGGGGTATCCAACACGGATTCTTGGAGAAGGGGTGGTTTATAAGAAAACCAACTTGATCACGAGCTCAACATAACAGTCAGGGGATAACCTGGTGATACTTCCGAGAAGATATTCGGAAAATCACGTACTACCGATATGTTGCTAAGCTCGAGATCAATCTTGCTTTTCAGGGCAAGACGATGTGATAAAGAGAGTAAGGGTTTGACAGAATCCTAACTCATTGATCGAAGAGTGCACCAGGAAAAAGGACTAGGTAGCACGATCGATCTTAGAATGATGATGCCATAATCAACACACCAAGAATGAGATTATCGTCCATTAACCACCAAGCAACGGGGTTGCTAGGAGTATTGATTTCACACATCACAGTTCACTTGTCAGCATTCCGGTTACAACCAACACGGAGACCGAGAGATGAATAATGATGGCGAGAAGTATCACTACATCAAGAATTCATAAGAGTTGGTGCAATTCTCATGACATTCCTGACATCAAGAGGGCAATACTTCAGGGTAGAACAGAATCAAAAGCTGGATTGGCATTTTGATCTGCGAAATACAACTACTTTGACCAGTCCAAGAAATGGATGAGGTACCGGAGTTTGTTTCTCCTAGTCATTCCGGAATAGAATGGCTTGACGGACCACAAGAATAATAGGCATCGATAACACGGATGCACAACTAGTCCTGACTATCAATTGATAGACAAGGGCCAGAAAATAACTAAAGAGGGACAACCCAAAGGAACATATGTTTTTCTGAGTTGTGGATGCATGAATTAGTATGTCAAACAAATTCAACATATTTCTTCCAGATAATCCATGCAGAAAGGTAGGACTGGCAGATTCACAATGCAGAATGGAGAACTCATCAAGAGCACTCTGGTTGTGATCTTTTGGTTCAAAGAACTTCTGCCATAGTGGTTCATGGTATTGGAAGAACGATATAACACAGACCTCGAGGACTAATGCAAAGGTTACTAATAACCTAAAGGAACGAGCAAACACTATCAACAGGAGGTAAGTGGAGTAAATCTTGGGCTCAAGAACCCAGAAATAGAATGCCTACTAACTAAGTGGCATCACGGGGTGCTTTTGGGAATGATGGCCAGAATCATCACACTAGGAACACAAAACATGGCTAGATTACTAGGTGATCCTCTAAGACACCTAGGGTCATAATAATAGCTCCAACATATATACCGAGACAATAGAGTGCCTCAACGCACCGATTAGTGTGGTTAAACTGGCCCAAAGAAACATCGGGAACAGAAAGAAGGGATTTGCAAATGCATCAGACTATTTAGAAACCTGGGATGACTCGGACAGCATAACGGCTGTAAATGCTCAAAAATATTTGAGACATCCTGCAAAATGGTGGCATAACCACTCAACAACATCATAATATCAAGGTTCTGGTTCAACTGACAACATATGGAAGTAGTAGAAACTGAACTGAGGCTTCAGACCAACAATCCTACGAGTCTACGGATTAGTAACACGTGATCTTGATAGAAAAATGAGAAACCTAGTTCTTAATCCCCGTAGAAGATAAGAGGGTGACTCAGATCAGAAGGCATAAGGTAAAGGAGTAAAAAGAGCCTTACGTTCCCTTCCACAATCAATTCCCTTATATAACTAAAGCATTTCTAGACTCAACTTCGACCAGTTTGGCTTGGTAATCCTACAGGCAGTCAGGCTCTGATACCAACGCTGTCGGGACCCCGGTTCCAAGTCACATCGATCTATTCGGTAACACCTCATATCACTTTGCGGCCTCACGCACGGTATTCCCACGGGTGTCGCCTTACCATGGCCCGGGACCGTTTGCGTCTTTTGGCTCACGTATATGATAGTATCGCTAGCATCCATATGACAGAGAACCCGGGGCGACATGACTAGTCGTGAACCCAAAATGGCACTAACTTACGGGGACAGGCATACATGAATCAACATCGAGCATGTCGGTCAGCAGCGTGCGAATCCGGGCTGTAGCACTGGGCTATCAGGACTCCGGTGAACCGGGCTGTAGCAGGCTAGGCAGGACTCCGGATGTCACCGCGTGACATTTCCCCGAAGGGACAGACACAGGAACGAAGTGAATCACATGCCGGCCAGTCAAGTGTTCCGGAGCAGTAGTGCTGGGCTAGCAGGACTCCGGTGAACCGGGCTGTAGCGGACTACTATGGCTCATGGAAGCACAAGACTACATTTCCCCATAAGAGAGTCTACCAAGGATAAACAACTAGGTTGTCGGATCCCACACATACCAAGCATTTCAATCATACACACAATATGCTCGATATGTGCAAATACAACATGGCATCACAACAAGACTCTACGACTCAGAGTATTTATTCATTAGGCTCCGAAGAGCCAGATATTACAAACATGGGTCTCATGACCCAACTTCAGAGCATACAAGCAACAAGCACATGCGGAAGCTTAACTTGTCTGAGTACAGACAACTACAAATGAAAAAGGCTGAGAAACCTGACTATCTACCAGATCCTGCCGAGGGCACAAGATCGTAGCTGAGGTATCAAGCTAAACGCCGAAGTCCACACGGAACTACTAGCGAGACTGACGTCTCTCTGCAAAACATAAAATAGGCAAACGTGAGTACAAATGTACCCAGCAAGACTTACATCAGAACTACCTACATATGCATCGGTATCAACAAAGGGGGTGGTGGAGTTTAACTGCAGCAAGCCAGCTTTGACTCGGTGGCTATCCTAAGCTACAATTGCAAGTAACTCTTTTGAGGTGGTGCACACGAGTCCACATATTCACCATATCAATACACCACTATGGATCCGCTCCCGTCTCCCTACAAGAAGGCCATCCATAGCACTCATGCTTATCTTGCGCATTTTAGAGTATCCACTTTCACTTGTCTATGAACTGTACAGGCAACCCAGAAGTCCTTTACCACGGACACGGCTATTCGAATAGATCATATTAACCCTGCAGGGGTGTACTTCGTCACACACGCTCTCGCCACTTACCACCATGTACACGTCGTGTACCTCGTCAACCTTCAAGCGGAAGCCTGGCGAGGGAGTCGGCCACGACCTGACTAACCACACAAGTCTCTCGTCCAGGTTTATCGCCTATTCGGGTTCCATCCGCAAGGAGATCCGGCCGGGGTGTCGCTCACGGCCCCAAACGATGTGTGCAGGGTTCCCGAGCCCACCATCCGGGTGCCACTCGGTACACCAGGCCATGTGTGCCTAGTCTGTCCCAAGCCCACCTGTACCGGGTGCCACTTGGTAGACTACTAACACTACCTACAAACACCAGAAACTAGTTGCAACTCCTGGACAGAGATCGAGGCGGTTAATAAGCCGAGAGGGGTCGAGTTACCGGAACCCAATGTGTGGTAGTAACTATTCATGGATCACAAACACAGAACTCAGTTCCTGAGGACGGCTTCAATGAGACAACCCACCATGTACTCCTACATGGCCTCTCACCGCTACCTTTACCAAATCGTGTTCACACACTTAGCTCTCACATAGTAGGACATGTTCACCACTTTCCAATTCATCCCCGATGAATCAGACCTGACACAACTCTAAGCAATAGCAGGCACGACAACAAGCATGAATGAGTAGGCACATCAGGGCTCAAACAACTCCTACTCATGCTAGTGGGTTTCATCTATTTACTGTGGCAATGACAGGTCATGCAGAGGATAAAGGGGTTCAGCTACCGCAGCAAGTAACAGATGAATCGTTTATGCCCTAATGCAGTAGAAGAGAGCAGGAGCAAGAGAGTGGGATTGTATCAGAATGAACAAGGGGTTTTTGCTTGCCTGGCACTTCTGAAGATAGCATTGAGTCTTCATTAGTGTCAACGATCACAACGCCGGAACATCGTCTACCGAGAGGGGACAAATACCGGCAACAGAGAAGAATACAATCAATGCAATGCACAATATGATGCATGCTATGACATGGCAACATGAATGTGTTTTGGCTAATGCAACTACAAACAGATGGGTTTGGGTCATTTTGCGTCAAAGGTTCAATCCCAAACTCAAATTATGAATTTAAATAGTGCCTTATCATGTTTTGAACTGAACAGCAAGGTTAAGATGTTTAAACATGCATGAAACCAGTACAGATGGATAGATTGGATTTTTCTGATCATTTTTCATATATAACTTGTCTAATTTGAAGCTACGGTTGAATTTATACGATTTTTAGAAGTTTAAGCCTTTTTCTGGATTTTCTGATTATTATTAAAACAAGAAAATCATTAATTGCGTCAGCACTGTGTCAGGACTGCGTCAGCAGTCAACTGGGTTGACCCAGGTAAAACCTGACATGTGGGGGCCACACGTCAGTGACACAGGGCTAATCCCGGTCAAACCCAGCGCTGACTGGGGTTTGACCAGGCCTGGGGCCCACTGTCAGTGGTTGTGGGCGGTTTAAGCAGCGGGGTTAGCGCCTAATGGCCGTGCCACGTCGGCGTGGTTACGCCGGCAATGACCCACGCGGCGGCGATCGCCGGCCGGCCGTTTCCGGCCACGGATGGCCGCGCAGTTAGGTGCGTTGGAGAGCCCGTGGTGCGGGGCATCCAATGGTGGTCGTGGGGATGCCGGGGACGGCGTGTAACGGTGGCGGCGATGAGCTCAGGCGGCGGCGGTTTCAGTCGGCGGCAAAGCGGCAGCTGCGGCGTGCAATCGAGAAAACGGAGAGGGGCAGAAGGAGCAGCAGCTCACAGCGGTTGCAGTAGGCTTCGAAGCGGGCTCGGGGAGGGCCGGAGCTGAGCGGGGCGGCGAGGCCGATCTCCGGCGGCCGAGGAGGGGAAAAGCGTCAGGGCGGCGCTTCGGGGCTCTTCCGGTCGCGTGAGCCGTCGTGGAGGACGAGGGAGGCACGTCGGAGCTCGGGGCCGCATCGGAGAGGTGAGGGGAGTGGCAGTGGCCATAGCAGCAGCAAACGGCGGCGACGTCGTGTTCGGTGGTGCTGCGGGGAGGGAGCTAGAGGAGAGGGAGAGAGCTCCAGAGTGAGGGGAGAGGCAGAGGGGGTCAAGGCCGTTCCTGTGACGCGGAGATAGCGCGAGGGGAAAGCATGAGGTGGAAGCAGGAGGTGGAGCTCGGGCGCGCGCGCGTCGACACGCCTCTGCCTACTGGCAGAGGTTGAAGACGGTGGGGCTTCTGGTGGGCTGGGCCAGTTGGCTGGCCTGCCAGGTGGGCTGCATAGGTAGTAGGTCCAGGTAAGTTGCAGGTAAGCTCTCTTTTCCTTTTGTTTCAGTTTTCTATTTCTTTTATTCTGTTTTGAATTAGTAAAAATACTAATCCATTTTGTAAAATCCTGAAAATAATTGTGGGCGGTGTTTGGATTATTTCCAACAACCCAAAACTAGTTTCAGGATTATCAGAGCATTTAAAAATATTTATAGGATTTAAATGCTCCAACTCAAATACGATATGAGTTAATTCAAAGATCCAGAATGTCCTAGAAATATATTCATCATTTTTGGCAGAGGTTTTCACCTTTATCAGAAATCATGAACATTTTCAAAGGCATCTTGGGTTCTTTGAAAAAATATTTTGGATTGAACCTAGTTGAGTTCCATTTGGTGCTAGGGTTTGAACATCCCCATTTCAAGTTCAAAAGGATTTAAACATGATGCACACATGAAGCTAGCCTAGTGCAATACGAGAAGCTTGGGATGTGACAGTGAATGTTGGCTATGAATATGAACGTGTCCTGTGAACCTGAGTTTGATACGAATGTTTACCTTTTATGTTGTGCTTGTGTGTGAACTTGTTAGTATGCCTACTGTGGGGTATGTGACGTGTGGGTGTCAACGGCACACCTTCTTCCCGAGAAGAATTGCACCTGCTTTGTTAGGGTAGCAATGGCGCATCAGCTCTTTTTAATCTTTTTGCTCTGTCTTGCCCCCTCCCCCGCTCAACCCCTGTCGTAATGTTTTCAGCCTCAAAACAAATATAGTACTGCGTTGTTTTTGGGGATTGATGAAAAATTGAGTGCTGGTTTCTGTAGGTTGGCCCGCCCAGCAAATGGGCTGCTGGTCCACCACGGACTCAGAGGCTAAAAATACAAGTTGTATGGTGCAGAGGCAAGTAAAAAACGCCATCGAGAGCCATCCACTGAAGAAAAAAATCGCTCTTGATGTGCTTCTTCAGTCGTGCCGCCGGCCCCCTCTTTAATCCAGATCGCTCGGGGATCTGGTATCATTTTTTTCCAGAGGGCGAACAAGTATCAGCTAGGCCTAGGTTTTGTATTTTAACATGCGTAGCCCACGACATACGCTGACAGTGGTTTCAACTTATTTTTTGAGGTCCATACCGGCCTATGGGCTTTTTCTTAAAGATCGGCAGCCCAATGTATTTTTTTAACCACATTATATATATTTATATTATTACTATTATCGTATATTTTATGGAGACTTATATATACATTATAAAAACATCCCACGTGTTATTAACTTATAAAAGTAAATGTTTAACAGAAGTTGGCAAGGAAAATCCTAGTTGTTTTTGGCTCACATACAAGGAAAATCCTGGTGATTGCGTACAAAAGCTTGCAAAGATTTTAAGGACCAATGTAATAATAACGCGCTCATTTTTATTTTGAGCAATAACTCGCTAATTTGTTAATTATGTATATAAAAATGTGCCTCTCCGGTTTATTTTTTGATATTAATTGCTCCTTCTAACATAACATTATATATATAACGAGCCCAGCTAATTCGTGTATTAGAAGGAAGTGCAAATGGGCCGGGATTTCTTAGATAATATAAATGGGCTGCATTGACGTGAAATTATTTGTTCACCCAGCCCAGCAAATGGACTGTACATTCTAGAAAATATGGGTTAAATATATGCCACATTTTTGCAGGCTGACATGTGGGCCAATAGGTCGAAGCCTACGCAGGGCGTTGTCAACTTGGTCAGCATGCACCTTCAATCTCTCATCTTCTTACTCCAGCGTCGCCGGGACCGCCTGGTCCGGCCTCCGGCGGCTAGTGGCTCTGTTTAGCATGCATCGTTGCTAAGCGCTACCCCACCGCCGGCCAGGCTATCCCTCCACACCTCCTGTTATTCTCCACCGACTGCAGCCCCACGCCGCACCAGAACTAGTTATAACCCTTCTCCTCCAGTCAATCTGTGACTCCACTGCCGCGTCTTCCCATCTCCGAGTCGTTCCCGTCCGGGGCCTCGCCGTCGTCCACCGCCTCGCTGCGCTCGGTGCGGCATGGTCAACAAACGAGAGTCATCGGAAGAGGACTGTACGTGGAGAGCCTGACGGCTGGGACCCACGAGGTCCATGGTCGCACGCAAGGAAAGTTCCTCCTTATTAAGCTAAAATAAAATGTTTCCTCCACCTGACAGCTGGGACCCACCGGCTGTATCTTCGCACGAAAGGAAGTGCCTCCTTGTTATGCGAAAAAAATTATTCCTCCCGTTGACAGCTGGGACCCGTCAGATTTGGTGGCTGAGTTGTGGGCCTACTAAGCGGACGTGTACGCAAGGCTCATTCAACTTAATCAACAAATGATTCTAGCAGTTGGACCGTTGGATGTTAATCCAACAGCCGTGCTCCTTCTTCAACCTCTGTTCTTGCTCCTGTCTCCCATGGGCGGCACCGCGCACCCAAACCAGTCAAGTTTCACACTCCTCTCCATCTGCGACTCCACTGCCCCGTCTTCCCCATCTCCGGGTCGTTCCAGTCTGGGGCCTCGCCGTCGTCCACCGGCCTTTGGTGCGCTTGGCATGGTATGGTCAATGTGGTCAACCACCGAGAGTCATCGGAAGATTACTGTACATGAGAGGCCGACAGTGGGGACGCACCACGCCCATGGACGCATGCATGCAACCGAACACGGCGTGGTCAAGGAACGACTTCCATCGGAAGTGTACTGTACGTGGAGAGGCTGACAGCTGGGTCCACGGCCGAAGCAAGGAAGTGCCTCCTTATTACGCGGAAAATAATGATTCCTCCAGCTAACAGCAGGGACCCACCAGACGGGCCACCGTATTTTGCGAAAAAACGTTTCCCCCTGACTGCTAGGACCCACCGGACGGGCCACGGTATTTCACGAAAAAAACGTTCCCCCCGCCGTCAGCTCGGACCCACCGGAAGTGCCTCCTTATTATGCAGAAAAAAATGAATACTCCCCCTGCTAGCTGGGACCCACCTTGGTGGGAGGCTGACTTGTGGGCCTACTAAGTTGACGGGGACGGAGTGCTTTGTCAACTTAGTCAATATGAACGATTCTAGCTCTAGTGACCGTACGATGTCCATCCAACGGTCATAGTGCTTCTTCAACCTCTGGTCTTCTTGCTCCACCCGCCCAAACCAGCGCCGGTCATGCCGCGTGCTCCTGCCTCCCGTGGCCGGCTATGATGCCGCGGAGGCCTCACCGCCCCCTACTACTCCCATCGCTGGCCAGGCCATCCCTCCACTCACCCACACCCCCTGTTATTCTGTGGCGACGGCAGCCTCACACCGCAGCCGAACCAGTGAACCCTCGTACTCCTCTCCGTGCGGGCTTCCACTGCCGCATCTTCCCCGGCTCCGTGTCTTCCCCTTCCTAGGCCTCGCCGTCGTCCACCGCCCTGGTGCTCTTGGCGCGGCGTGGTCAACGTGGTCAAGGAACGACTTCCATCGGACGTGGACTGTACGTGAAGAGGCTGACGGCTGGGTCCACGGCCGCAGCAAGGAAGTGCCTCCTTATTACGCGCAAAATAATTATTCCTCCACCTGACAGCAGGGACCGACCGGACAGGCCACCGTATTTCCTGAAAAAAATGTTTCCCCCTGACTGCTCGGACCCACCAGCTACATCTTCGCACGCAAGGAAGTGCGTCCGGGCAAAAAAAACGATTCGCCCCCTGACTGCTGGGAGCCACCAGCTACATCTTCGCACGCAAGGAAGTGCCTGACAGTCGGGACCCACCTGGTCGAAGCGTACGTAGCGTTGACATTCTGGTCGCGAACGTGTACGTACATACTAGTCGATGTAGAGGCGCGCACGTGTCGTAGTAGAGGCGCGCACGTAGCATGTACACGTACGTACAGCGGCCAGTGTGCAAGAAAGAAAATACGGCCACATACGTACATACGGGCAGGGTCTCGAACGCCTACTCACGCATACGTACGGCCAGGGCTCGTGTACATGGCTGGGTCGGAATGGAGAAACTGCGTCGTCGTCGTGTTCATGGGGAGCCAACCGGCTGGGTCGGAACAGAATGTATCGTCGTGTTCATCGGGAGGGCTTGGACGGAACAGCCGATGGAAATGAGGCCTGGCGTACCGCAGAACGGAGGAAACGGCCTTGTGTTCGACCGGCCACATTCGAAACGAGATCCTGTTCATCGGGAGGGGTCTGGCGTACCGCAAAAGGGAGGAAACTGATCTCCTATGGTGGAAACGGGGGTCCTGTTGATCGGGAGGGGTTTGGCGTACCGCAAAACGGAGGAAACAGACTTGTGTTGGAGCGCTACGGTCGAAATGGGGGTCCTGTTCATCGGGAGGGGTGTGGCGTACCGCAAAACGGGACTCCACGGGATACTGTTCATCTCCACCGTCGACCCCCCTCCAATCTCCACGGGCTACTGTTCATCCACCGTCGACCTCCTCCAGCCTCCACCTGCGACTATTCATCCACGGGCTCCTGTTCATCCAGCCTCCACCGCGCGCTACTCCACCGGCTACTGTTCAACCAGCCCTCTCCACGGGCTCCTGTTCAACCACCCCTCCACGGGCTACTATTCATCCAGCCCTCCACCTTCTACTGTTCATCCAGCCCTCCACGGGGTAGTCCTGTTCATCCAGCCCACCACGGGGTTCAGTTCATCCAGCCCCAACCGGCTCGATCGATCGGGGTCCTGTTCATCCAGAGGCAACACCACGGGGTCCTGTTCATCCACCCCCACCGGGAACTGTTCATCCAAACCCCCCAGCAACGCTCACTGTTCATCCAGCGGCGTCATCGATCGGCTTCAGTTAGCAGCGGTAGCGAAGGAATCGCTCGATCGGGTTCAGTTAGCAGCCATCGATCGATCGCTCGGGTTCAATAACGCGTAGCCTGCAGTGCAATCGCTCGGGTTCAGTTAGAGCCCAACGCCTCGCTCGGGTTCAGTTAGAGCCCAACGCCTCGCACCCACACGCGTGCGTGTACGAGAGAAACGCGCATCGCTCGGCCCCGACCACCCACCGTAACCGGGAACACCCCAATATTTCCTCGCCCTCGCTTCTACCACGGTTTTTTCCGTCATGGACGGCCCAAAGAATGTCATGCAGCTGCGTCTCCGGCCCACCCAGGACGAAAAGCCCATTTTTTGTCATGATTTTTTGTCATAGAAGTAGGAGCCCACCACATCTATGATGATACCGGGTTTTGTCAAAATTATCGTCATAGAAGTGTCATAAGTATGATAGAAAAAAATTTCGTTCGGCCCAAAATGTCACGGATGTGTCTTTTTTTTGTAGTAAAGGATAAGAAGACCCACCTTTTGGTGGCGGTTGATAAGTTTACTAGGTGGTTTGAAGCAGAGCCAGTTAGTAAGTGTGATGCGGCAACGGCGATTCAATTCATCAAGAAGGTGATCTTCTGTTTTGGCTTTCCACACAGCATTATAACAGATATGGTACTAATCTCTCTAAAGGCGCTATGAAAGAATTTTGTCAACGGGAGCATATTCGACCTGACGTTTCCTCCGTGGCTCACCCTCTGTCCAATGGTCAAGCGGAACGAGCTAATCAAGACATTCTGCGAGGTATCAAGCCCCGGCTTATGGTTCCTTTGCAAAGAACGCCGAGTTGTTGGGTGGAGGAGTTTCCTTCGGTGTTATGGAGTATAAATACAACCCCCAATAGGTCTACGGGTTACACACCTTTTTTCATGGTTTATGGGGCAGAGGCGGTTCTCCCTAGTGACATCCGTCACGATTCACCCCGCGTGGCGGCTTATGTTGAAGCTGATAATGAAAAGGCGCGTCAGGATGCACTTGACCTGTTGGATGAGGAGCGTGATCTCACGGCGGCTCGTTCGGCGATTTATCAGCAAGACCTACATCATTATCACAGCCACCGGGTCAAAACCAGAACCTTTCAAGAAGGCGACTTAGTGCTCCGGCTCATCCAGGATCAGACAGACATGCATAAGCTATCACCGCCTTGGGAAGGACCTTTTGTGGTCAGCAAGAATCTGCATAATGGGTCATACTATATTATCGACTTTCGAGGCCACAAGGACTCACGTAAGTCGGAGGAGGAGACCCGTCGGCCATGGAATATTGCACATCTTTGGCCCTACTATACTTGAGCCACCGGCTCTCATGATGTACATAGTCTGATGGTGTATATATTATAAACAGTATAATAAAGCCGGCATCGCTGATAATTCAGGGCCTCTGTCGTTTCACTTTTTCGAAGTTGAGTCTTTATCATCTTCTTACATGTTCATTTAAGAGGTTTGACACCCAAACTACAAGGACCAAAGAGAGTTGGATGCACAACACAGCTCAAACATAGGTACCCGATGCTACCTCTTGAGCACTGCGTTGGTTTTCCCTTGAAGAGGAAAGGGTGATGCAGCAAAGTGGCGTAAGTATTTCCCTCAGTTTTTTAAAACCAAGGTATCAATCCAGTAGGAGGCTACGCGCGAGTCCCTTGTACCTACACAAAACAAATAAATCATCGCAACCAACGCGATATGAGGTTGTCAATCCCTTCACGGTCACTTACGAGAGTGAGATCTAATAGATATGATAGGATAATATTTTTGGTATTTTTCTGATAAAGATGCAAAGTAAAATAAAAGCAAAGTAAAAAAGCAAAGGAAATAACTAAGTGTTGGAAGATAATATGATGAAGATAGACCCGGGGGCCACAGGTTTCACTAGTGGCTTCTCTCAAGAGCATAAGTATTTTACGGTGGGTGAACGAATTACTGTTGAGCAATTGACAGAATTGAGCATAGTTATGAGAATATCTAGGTATGATCATGTATATAGGCATCACGTCCGAGACAAGTAGACCGACTCCTGCCTGCATCTACTACTATTACTCCACTCATCGACCGCTATCCAGCATGCATCTAGAGTATTAAGTTCATAAAAACAGAGTAACGCCTTAATCAAGATGACATGATGTAGAGGGATAAATTCATGCAATATGATAAAAAACCATCTTGTTATCCTCGATGGCAACAATACAATACGTGCCTTGCTGCCCATACTGTCACTGGGAAAGGACACCGCAAGATTGAACCCAAAGCTAAGCAATTCTACCAATGCAAGAAAGATCAATCTAGTAGGCCAAACCAAACTGATAATTCGAAGAGACTTGCAAAGATAACCAATCATACATAAAAGAATTCAGAGAAGATTCAAATATTGTTCATAGATAATCTTGATCATAAACCCACAATTCATCGGTCTCAACAAACACACCACAAAAAGAAGATTACATCGAATAGATCTCCACGAGAGAGGGGGAGAACATTGTATTGAGATCCAAAAAGACAGAAGAAGCCATCTAGCTACTAACTATGGACCCAAAGGTCTGAGGTAAACTACTCACACTTCATCGGAGAGGCTATGATGATGATGTAGAAGCCCTCCGTGATGGATGCCCCCTCCGGCGGAGCTCCGGAACAGACCCCAAGATGGGATCTCATGGGTACAGAAGGTTGCGGCGGTGGAATTAGGTTTTTGGCTCCGTATCTGATCGTTTGGGGGTACGTAGGTATATATAGGAGGAAGGAGTACGTCGGTGGAGCAACAGGGGGCCCACGAGGGTGGAGGGCGCGCCCTGGGGGGTGGGCGTGCCCCCCTACCTCATGGCCTCCTCTTTTGTTTCTTGACGTAGGGTCCAAGTCTCCTGGATCATATTCTTCCTAAAAATCACGTTCCCGAAGGTTTCATTCCGTTTGGACTCCGTTTGATATTCCTTTTCTGCGAAACTCTGAAATAGGCAAAAAAAGAGCAATTCTGGGCTGGGCCTCCGGTTAATAGGTTAGTCCCAAAAGTAATATAAAAGTGAATAATAAATCCCAATAATGTCCAAAACAGTAGATAATATAGCATGGAGCAATCAAAAATTATAGATACGTTGGAGACGTATCACCCGACAAGCACAATTCGTAAGTATGTCACTTGGGGGCTTCATGTTCAAACATAGGCGTATTCGACCAAAGAGAACATAGCGTGACTACCCTCTTGACCAGGTTATCTTGTTCAAACATAGGCGTACTCGACCAAAGAGAACATAACCTTTCCGGGTCATCCTACCTGTAGCCAGCTGCTTCAACTCCATCGGGTAATCCCGATTGACCCGTCGAACTCTTAACAATCAATCTTTTACGGTGTATTCACCAAAGATCCTGAGCTTGTTAAGGTTAAAACGCCGGTTTGTCATGTGAGAGCACGGCTTACAGATAGTCAAGATAGATCCAGGCTTCATAAGCCGCCTTCCTTGAAACTTGGATAAATTGACCCGTGAGGCATGCTGCTACTCTGACCCCGCGTACTCCTGATAAGTCTATCTTTAAATAAGATCTAAACTTATTTTGGTTCAAATGTCGATTGGGTATTGTGAGTGCTAGCTCACGGAAAGCACATACCTTCCAGTGGCTCAGGCTAGTTTCATTGAAGAAGAAACTTTGGCTTGGCGGCCTGCAAAAGCCTCGAATTTTTTGATTTCTTATTTCTTTTCTTTATATGATCTCTTTTTTGCCATCTGGTTTTTACAATCGGGCCAGGCTGCCCTACTTATGGCTCATATTTGAAGCATCTTTTGGGTTTCTACAACCCGCCAGGATGGCAGACTCTAAAGTTGCGAGAGGATAATAATCTTATGTTTTAGAGTCATCGCTCTAAAAACGCTAGCTGCGTGGAGCTGATAAGCCCGTAGTCTAAACATACACCACAAGTATGATTGTTTATTTAACAATTGAGTTAGCATTGTGATTAGACCGGCTCTGGTTATGGACTATTTGTCCCCAGTGGTTTCAATTGGGTATCATGACCCGCCTGGCGGTAAGCTGCCAGGGCACTTGTGATCTGTTTGTGTGCAGGGAAATGATCAATCTGATCTGCATAAATCAAGACTATCATAAGCATAAAGTGATATTTTCTTAAACCGGAGGAGCCGCAGTATTGTGCAAAACAGAAACGTGCACGATGGCACGGCAGATTAAATTTTCACTACCCTATTACATGGCTTCGTGAGCCAAACAACATCAAGTATTTTTAAAAGGATCCAATAGATAAACCGCCCGGCGGTTCACTCTTCTTGGCCTTGCTGGCTTGAGGGCTCTGGATCATCCTTTTCCGGTTCATCTGCCTCCTCTTCACCCAATGGCTGGAAGTTAGTGGTCGACCAGTCGATCCCAATTAATGCTCTGAAGACAGCTTCATCACTTATAAGTGTGGATGGATCAACATCAGGGGCATAAGTGTGCTTACGGATCGAAGAGTCAGGTCTGAAGCATCATGAGTCGGCGCCTTCACCTTCTTATTATTGGCATCATAAACCGGCTGATAATGGGTCAGATCAGTTTCTTCAGCCAGTTTGCTAGCCAAAGTGCGCATTTCTCTAGTAAGAGCGGCGAAGTCGTCTGCAGTAAAGGGTGATCCATCTTCTTTTATGCTTGGGCAGCCGTTGGCTAAGTCTGCCGGATCAAGATCGACTAGCCACGCTTTGGCCCGGGTTAGTGCAGTAAGGGCATCGGCTCTGGCGGCTGATTTTTTCAATTCCCCAATCCGTGCAGGCAGCATAGATAATTTGTCCAACGTATCCTTGATAAGGGTTGGAGCTGGTTTGTTGTTAGCGGCTGTGCAGATGGCTCGCTGTGCGCCCGTATAGAGTTGCTCTATGAGTGTATAAGCAGCCTTCAGCTTCATCCGCATATCTGAGCCCAGATGGGTAACCCGGGATCCTGCGGTATTAAGGATGCTTTGTAAGCCGGGAGCATGATGGATAAACCAATGGTCAAAGAGTAAGAAGAAATTATTTTACCAAAGACAGCAGCGGTCATGGCATTAATTTGCTGTTTTAAGCCGGCAAGCTCTGAAGATATAAGCTCAAGGGCCACTTCAGCAACTTCAGCCCTTTTCAGCAGAGCTGCCTTCTCTGTTTCCCAACATGTTTGTTCCGCTTTGAAGCTTTCCTTCATTTTTTCCATGGTAGCCAAGGCACTAGTCAGATCATCCTTGGCCTTGGAGGTTTCTGCTTGTTGTGACTTAATATTTTCTTGGAGGTTGGCGACTTGGGATTCTTTGCCGCTAAGTTCAATCTGCAAAAGGTAAACAGTACATAAGATGTCAAAGGAGTTATTTTAAGTCCCAAGTACAATACAAGTATTATACTTGACACTTGGGGGCTAATGTCTATTGCTTCTTCAAACATTGGGAAGTCCCAAGCACAATACAAGTATTACACTTGGCACTTGGGGGCTAATGCATATTGCTCTTAAAAAATGGATTTATTTGCTGACCCGGCTAAATGGGGATGAAGCGGCTTATGAAGGCTATGACTAGAATTATGGATTACTAGAGAATGTTTAGTCTCTACTTAACATATTTTGTTAAACCGACCCTTGGGGGCTACGGACGCAATGTTAATTATTGCTAGGTTAAGAAGTCCCGGCTCAACATATTTATTAAGCCGACCCTTGGGGGCTACGGACGCAATGTTAATTATCCAAGTTTGGTTCCAGTCTTTGGGGTGACTGTGCAGTTTAGCATGGGGAAAGCTGACATCCTTCCTTTTCTGAATAGAGAGTCCACCAAGTTCTTGACACGGCCCATCAACGAATTCTGTTTGGCGGTTCAGGTAATAAAATACTCTGAATAGGCCAACAGTGGGCTCCTCTTGAAGATAAGCTTCGCAAAATACTTGGAAGTTGCAGATATTGGACACAGAGTTGGGTCCGATGTCTTGGGGTGAAGTTGGAGGAAGTGCAGTACATCACGGAAAAACTTTGAGCCGGGTGGACTGAATCCTCGGCCCAAGTGGTCAGCAAAAACGATTATTTCTCCATCTTTTGGTTGAGGAGGAACTTCCCCAGTAGGAGCTCTCCAATGGATGATCTCCTTCTTGGCTAAAGCGCCAGTGGCGACAAAGTTGTTCAAATCTTCTTCAGTAACCTGGGATTTGACCCAGTTGCAAGACGTGTATGTCTTGGCCATCTTATCGATGATCTGAAAGAAAGGTTATGCCGGTTCCATATGACATGGGTAAGCCGGCCTATGGTTTACAGGGAAACGATAAATGAAGCATGCATAGGCGCTAAGCCGGAGATTTGCATCGCAAAGCTACGAGGAACCATTGGCGGCTTACAAGGGTACTAATGATACCTGGTGGATTACTATTTCTGAGTTAAGCCGGCCATACAGATATTGAAAGGGCGGATCTGGAGATGGAAAAATTGCTAAGTGCTGAGAAAAACAGTTTTCGCAGATTGATGCTATGATTTTGGATCTACCGCATTTCAGTTAATACAAAAATATTCATACCTAAAATATCAGTGCTTGGGCAGTTCATGGTCCAGATTCGTTTTCTAATACGGAGGAAATATTCTAAATAGTACAAGGGATTGCTACAACTACCGCGGTGTAGGACGAGTACCGAGTTTGGGTCAAAAATGAATGCTACAACCAAGAAAAAGGATGAGCTTCGATGAACTCCGTTCAAACCCTAGCAGATCTATGAAGAGAGGAAGAAGGAGAACTAACCAGGGCAGTTGAATAGCGGAGATGCGCGGAAGAAATCTGATCCGAACAGGTTGATGCAGCGGCCAATGTTGGAGCAGAAGCGAAGGTCGACGACGGCGGCGGAGCTTGAACGCTAGGGCGTCGTGAGGTGGAAGACAAAGACGAAGAGGCACAGGGGAAAAAGAGAAAGGGACCCCCAGCCCTATTTATAAGGCAAACGGATGAGTGACATGCACGAGGATGGAGGAGGCCAAAAAATGGATATGACAGGCGCAGATGGCGCGTTTTTTGGAGATTCGTTAAAGAGAAGATTTATTAAGAGTTGGGCCTTGTGCAAATATTAATGACAGATGATGTCACGACATGTTATCAAGAACCTAGAAGATGACGTCATGGCGAGTTACAAGATTTTGCAAAAGTAATGAGGAAGGAATTTTCTAAGTGTTGAAGATTTATATGAACAAGTTCAAATCAACCTGGAGCCTAATGTTAGGGGTATAACTATTGGGTAAACCCGCCCAGGACGGGCCAGGTTAAGTCCCTGGCGGTTTATCAAGACAAAGCCCATGAAGACATTTAAGGCGGTAGTCTATTATACAGATGACAAGGCCCGGAGCCCGAAGGAGACCTAAGGCCCAAACAATTGTAAACCGTCATATGTATGTAACTTGTAGTATAAGGCATGTGCAGTTAGTTACCGAGACGGACACGTTGTTTATGAGCTGACCGGGACTCTGTAAACCGCCGGGCGTCGACCTGTGTATATAAAGGGACGACCCAGCGGTGACTTAGGACAAAAAAAACAACAGATCGAAAGCTAGGCAAAGCGTATTCGCTCCCTGGTAATCAAAACCCTAGCAATACCACCTCAAACTGGATTAGGATTTTACCTTCACCGCAAGGGGCCGAACCAGTATAAACTCCTCGTGTCCTTTGTCCCGTTTTAACCCCTTTAAGCTAACCACGTCACAATGGCTCCACAACTAAGTCCTTCCATGAGGACATCTGTCATGACACTTCCATGACAGAACGAGTAAAGAGAGATTTGTTGGTAACGAGATTGAACTAGGTATGAAGATACCAACGATCGAATCTCGGGCAAGTAACATACCGATGATAAAGGGAATGACGTATGTTGTCATTACGATTTGACCGATAAAGATCTTCGTAGAATATGTAGGAAACAATATGAGCATTCAGGTTCCGCTATTGGTTATTGACCAGAGAGGTGTCTCGGTCATGTCTACATAGTTCTCGAACCCGTAGGGTCCGCACGCTTAACGTTCGATGACGATTTGTATTATATGAGTTATGCCAAATGTTGTTTGGAATCCCGGATGAGATCGCAGACGTGACGAGGAGTCTCGAAATGTTCGAGAGGTAAAGATTGTTATACTGGATGATAGTATTCGGACACCAGAAGTGTTTCAGATTGTATCGGTACATATCGGAGTTCCGGGGGGTTACCGGAACCCCCCCGGGGGAAGATATGGGCCATAGGCGGGAGGCACACCAGCCCACATAGGGGTGGCGCGCCCCCACAAGGGAGGAGTCCGAATTGGACTAGGGGAGGGGGCGGCGCCCCCCTTTCCTTCTCCTCCTCTCTCTCCTTCCCCCTTTCCCCTTCCGGTAAAAGGAAAGGGGGGTGAATCCTACTAGGAGCCCAAGTAGGACTTCTCCTACTTGGGGCGCGCCTAGGTCCAGCCTCCTCCCCTCTCCCTCCTTTATATACGGGGGTGGGGGCGCCTCTAACACACATCAACAGTTGTTAGCCGTGTGCGGCACCCCCCTCCATAGTTTACGCCTCCGGTCATATTCACGTAGTGCTTAGGCAAAGCCCTGCGCGGATCACTTCACCATCACCACACCGTCGTGGTGACGGAACTCTCCCTCGACACTTTGCTGGATCAAGGGTTCTAGGGACGTCATCGAGCTGAACGTGTGCAGAACTCGGAGGTGCCGTACGTTCGGTGCTTGATCGGTCGGAACGAGAAGAAGTTCGACTACGTCAACCGCGTTGTCAAACGCTTCCGCTTTACGTCTACGAGGGCACGTGGACACACTCTCCCCCAATCGTTGCTATGCATCTCCTAGATAGATCTTGCATGAGAGTAGGAATTTTTTTGAAATTGCATGCTACGTTCCCCAATAGTGCTGGCGTAGGCCTAATGGGACACGCCATAGAAAACGGTTGCACACATAAGAAAACTCAGAAAATATCTATGTCATGCAAGAAATAATGTATGCCAGCAGTATGGTAGTAGTAATGTCATACCAAATTGTTCAATGCCATCACTATTTGAAAAAAATAGTCCTGACATTCGTTAAAAATGGAACGCCACCAATGGAAGTTGTGGCTAGTACTTTTTCCACTAGTATTGAGTTTCTCCCACTTTGGATGGCATGGAAGCATTCAAACGCGATAAGAGTGTTATCACTAATGAGCCTTCCTCGGATGAAAGCGCTCTGTTCAATGCCAATGAGGTCGTCCAGGAGCGGTGTCAAGCAGTTCACAACGCACTTCGACACCACTTTGTAAATAACATTGCATAAAGAGATTGGACGAAAACCTTTTAACTCTACCGCTTGGTTAGTCTTGGGAATGAGAACAATAGTAGTAGTATTCAACTCACTCAGCATGACACCATCCGTAAAGAATTTCTTAACAGCCCTAACCACCTCTTCTTTTAGAACATCCCAGTTTCGCTGGTAAAAACGTGCAGAGAAACCGTCCGGCCTCGAGAATTTTAGCGGACCAATCTGGAAAAGGGCGTCGCTGATCTCTTTTCGCGTAAACTCTTCCATTAATTTATCATTCATCTCATTTGTAACCAAAGTCTCAATATGATTCAGCAAACCCGCATGGTTGACATTTGAGTCTTCTGTAATCAGATCATAGAAAAACACCTTTGCAATATCTTTGATTTCTTCTTCATTGTTCGTGAACTGACCATTAGCCTTTCAAAGTTTATTGATCCTATTCTTTCTGGCACGCCACGAGGCCCTTCGCTAAAAATATTTGGTGTTTTGGTCGCCTTCACGAAGCCAAGTTACTCTACTTCTCTAAAGGTAAAGAAGCTCTTCCCGCAGTAACAATTCATCCATTTTTGCTGATAAGATCTTTATTTCCTGCTCATTTGTGTTATAGTCCTTCATCAGATCTGCTAGTTTCCCTCTACACTTGGCTATTTCTTTTGTAATAGAACCAATAGATTGGTTTCCCCAGGCTTTAAGAACTTCCATGATACAATCCACCTTCTTTGTTAGGTGCTTGAGGTCTCGGACAGGGGCATGACGGTTCCAGGCATTCTCAATTATCTCAGCCAAGGCCTCCTCTCTCTCCCACATCACTTTGTAGCGGCCTTTTTCCTTTTTCTTTCCTAATTTGCCAACCCATTCTAATAGCTGACATGGAATCTAGAAGTCAACCCATTCTAATAGCTGACATGGAATCGGGATGCTATGGTTCTTCAAAGCCCTCATCAGTATGGAGATGTGCATGTCATATTTCAAAGGCATAATCAAGGGCTCAATTGGAGAAATCTTGCTCTGAACAGAGATGTCTTGGTGCTGCTTGTTGGATTCCCATTTGATAAGAGAGACATTCATGAGATTGCTAATGCGGTTAGGAGCTTTGGGAAAATGTTGCTTTGGGATAGAGCTAGAAGCACTAAAGCTGCATTGATGGTTCAAATAAGAGTGGATGAACTAAGGGATGTTCCAATAAGCATTGTGGTGGGAGAATATGAAAATTACAACTCTGAATCTTGGACAGTTCATGTAGTTATTGTGCAACAAGCTGCAGCTGGAGAAGGTCCTCCGGATGAAGATCCAATCCCCATTGATGGAAAACCCCACCCACAGCCTGCAAATCCTTCCTTCCACCCAAACCAGCTAAATCATTTTTTGGGGCCAGTGGCACAGCATCAAACTCAAGATGTCATGCCTCAAAATGAGGGGAATTTTCACCAGCAAGCTATGCAAGATGATATTCCAGGGGAAGAAAATCCTGAAGAAGATGAGGAGGATTTGCCTGGATGGGGACATTCAGCCATGGGTGCTGAGATTGACCAGGAAATTGAAGAAGGTGAATTCATGGAACTTGCTGATTTGATGCAGCCAATGGAGGAGAAATAGATTTTTGATGACATGCCTGATATGGATGTGCACAGTGAGCTCACCATCTCTGTGGGCTCAAATGGGGTTTAGTTTGATCACCAAGAAGAGGTTGCGCCACCTCTTTTGGAGGGAAATGCCCCTTAACCTCCTGGGCCAGCTCCATGAGGCCCTTGATGGGCTTCCTGATCTCAATCTCTGGGTTGGGCCTGCAGTCCATCCAAATGAGCTCCCACCTCAGAATGTCATCCCCAATATTCAACCGGAGCTCCCACCTCAGGACATTCCAGCTTAAATTTTTGCTAGCTCACACATGCAAGCAGAGATTCCTTCAATTACTGTTGTGCCACCTCTGGTGTTTAAAGACAACATCATTATGGATCTCAACTTGGAGCCTCAAATTCTTCCAGCTGATTACCAGGACATAGTTGATACTGCTGTTGAAGAGGATAACACATTCTTTGCTCTTAATTTGGCTGATGGAGATGACCCTGTGATTCAACTTGCTGACTATTCTCCTGTTCCAGCAAATGGGGGAATTCAGTCTGAAGAAAGTGAAGCTGTGGATGAAGAGATTGAAATAGATGAAGCTCCTAAGATTTGCTCCAAAATATCTACTTATCTTGACAGCAATGATTCTCACCAAACAGGTTCTAATTCTGGCTGCTCCCCTCCTCCAGGGTTTTCTGTCAAAGGCAAATATAATTCAGGTGGCCCACTCATGAATGTTTCAGCTTCTCCAAGTATTGTTGTTTCAAGTCTGGAAGCTTGGAAGAAGTATTTTGCCCCTATTGATGCTAATCTACCTGTCATCAAGGTACCTTTAGACTGGGTCAACTTTATTTGCTCCATTATGTTAACTCCAGACAGATTTGAGTGGGCAAAATCATTTCTTCGATCTTCAATGTGGCAAATCATATAGGAAGGAAACATCTGCAAGGAACACCTTGATTTTGTCATTCCTATTGCATCCTGTTAACCAGCCTCCTCTCTGTACTCAGGAATCTTCAGAGAGCAGCAGGAGCCCTGTCTCCACTCCAGTAAAAGATGGAGTATCCTCATCTCCTGTGGTGTAGCAGCCCAAAGGCAAGAGAATGGAACGCCCCCCTATGGTTGAATCTGAGGTAAGAAGGAGTGAGAGACTGCTACATACTAATAAAGGGTTCAAAAAGAAAACCTGTCAAGATGCTAATTGTATGGCCTGTCTAGCTCAGCCTCCAGCTTGCAATAGCGAAGTCATTAAAAACTTGAACATCTCTTATTGCAAGGTTGATGCCAAGAATAGCACAGAGGAAATTCTTCAGAAGAAAAAGGTGAAGAAAGGAGGGAAGCAGCCAGCATGGAAGGACTAGGAAAAGATCTGCAAAAGAGAAGAAGAGAACTGAAAATGCTGCAATATTTTGTCAATAGAGCTAGAAAGCAAGCTTGTTCTTCCTCTGGAATTGGTTCTGTAATAGGCACTTCTATCTGCTTGTTCCTCTTAGTGAACTTTTACTTTCTGTGGACTCTTATTTTGCTAAGTGGGGCTAGTACAATTTATCATGAGAATGGGTCTGCTGTATCAAGTATTCTCTGATTTCCTTACTTATCTGTTTGTGGCTTCATATCATCTTATGGACTAGTGTTTAGATTACCTATTCCATTATGAGTAAAATTTGGAGTATACTGAATTGGAATGTGAAAGGCATTAATTCCAGTGATAAGTGGCTGGCTATCTCTAATAAAATAGAAGAATCAGGGTGTGCTATAATAAGTCCGCAAGAAACTAAAAGAGAACACTTTGATAGCCCTTACCTCAAGAACTTCTGGCCCACGAGAATAAATAAATTTGAGTATGTACCATCTGTTGGTGCCTTAGGAGGATTGTTGGTTGCTTAGAATGATAATGTTTTCCAGGGAGAGTGCCTTTTTAAAAAGAACTTCTCCATATCTATCAGATTTACTTCAGTGCATAATGGAAACTCTTGGATTCTCACAAACATTTATGGGATCTGTGACAATATAGGCAGAATCAATTTTTTAAACTGGTTCAAAGACATTCAAATGCCAGATGATACTAAGTGGATCATTGCAGGGGATTTCAATTATATAAGATATCCCACTGATAGAAATGATGGAACAGGGTGAAAGATCGTCGATGTCGCCTAGAGGGGGGTGAATAGGTGCTTTAAAGTAATTACGGTTGAGGCTTGAACAAATGCGGAATAAACCTAGCGGTTAATTTGTCAAGCACAAAACCTACAACAACTAGGCTCACCTATGTGCCCCAACAACTTATGCTAAGCAAGAAAACCTACTTAGGTGATAGCAAGATATATGACAAGAAACAATATGGCTATCACAAAGTAAAGTGCATAAGTAAAGGGCTCGGGTAAGAAATAACCAAGGCACGCGGAGACGACGATGTATCCCGAAGTTCACACCCTTGCGGATGCTAATCTCCGTTTGGAGCGGTGTGGAGGCACAATGCTCCCCAAGAAGCCACTAGGGCCACCGTAATCTCCTCACGCCCTCGCACAATGCAAGATGTCGTGATTCCACTAAGGGACCCTTGAGGGCGGTCACCGAACCCGTACAAATGGCAACCCTTGGGGGCGGTCACCGAACCCGTACACTTTGGCAACCCTTGGGGGCGGTCATCGGAACCCGTCAAATTGCTCGGGGCGATCTCCACAACCTAATTGGAGACCCCGACGCTTGCCTGGACCTTTACACCACAATGATTGAGCTCCGAACACCACCAACCGTCTAGGGCGCCCAAGCACCCAAAAGAAACAAGCTCAAGGGTACCAAGCACCCAAGAGTAATAAGCTTCTCAACTTGTAACTTCCACATATCACCGTGGAGAACTCAAACCGATGCACCAAATGCAATGGCAAGGGCACACGGAGTGCCCAAGTCCTTCTCTCTCAAATCCCACCGAAGCAACTAATGCTAGGGAGGAAAATGAGAGGAAGAACAAGAAGGAGAACACCAAGAACTCCAAGATCTAGATCCAAGGGGTTCCCATCACATAGAGGAGAAAGTGATTGGTGGAAATGTGGATCTAGATCTCCTCTCTCTTTTCCCTCAAAAACTAGCAAGAATCCATGGAGGGATTGAGAGTTAGCAAGCTCGAAGAAGGTCAACAATGGGGGAAGAACACGAGCTCAAAGGATAAGGTTCAATGGGGAAGAAGACCCCCTTTTATAGGTGGGGAAAAATCCAACCGTTATGCTCACAGCCCGCACAAAGCGGTACTACCGCTCCAAGGAGCGGTACTACCGCTAGGGCGGTAGTACCCCTTTGAAAAACAACAGCGAGGAGGCAAAAGGCCAGTAGAACCGCCGGAGCGATACTACCGCTCGTCCCCACGGTACTACCGCTCGACCTCATGGTACTACCGCAAGTGGTAGCGGTACTACTACTCGCGAGCGGTACAAAAAAAATACTTCCGTGCCTACTTCCGCTAAGCAAAACACGAGATTTTGGTCCGGAGCGGTACTACCGCTCAGGAGCCGCGGTAGTACAGCTCAGGAGCGGTACTACCGCTCAGGAGCGGCGGTAGTACCGCTCCCAAGAGCGGTGCTAAAAAATTACATCCGCAGCAGCCCCTTTAAATGACACCAAAACAGACACAACTTTTGCAAACGGACTCCGAATTCGACGAAACCAAGTTTATTGGAAAACTAGCAACAAGGGCTAACACAATCTTGATAGAAATACCAATAAGAAGCAAATGAGAAAAGGCCCAAAAGAAAATGGTGAGAACCCTTCCTCGGATAAGACCGGTAAAACCTCCAACATCGAAAACATCATAGAAGACGCATGCAAACTCCGTTTTCGATGAACTCAAGCTTGTCATCAAGATGACCATAAGATCTAAGACTCACAAAGAGAACCAAACAAGAACCAAGAAACATGATGCAAGGATGCAATGGTTTGAGCTCTCGACGAACGATACGATGAAGCTACTCACTTGAGAGCCCCCCTTGGTAGTACGGCTATCGATCCTATAACCCGGTCTCCCAACTACCACCATGAGACCGGTAAAATAGAAAACCTATCAAGGGCAAACCTTTGCCTTGCACATGGTCCACTTGAGCTAGATGATGACGATCTTGACACCCTCAAGTTGGACCACCTTTCTTGATTGCGTTGGCTCGATGAAGACTAGATGATTACTCCCCCATAGTCCACTATGGGTGAGCCACTCTTCGGCACATCTTCACAAGTCCATTGTCACCACAATGGACGGCAAGCTTCAAGCACTTGATCTCTTCGTGATGCTCCACTTGAACTTGCACACGGCAATCTTGATGAAGATCACCACTTGATGTCATCCTCTCCATGGGTTGAGTGATATCTTCCTCTTGACGCAAGCCCATGAACACGTACCTAACCCCACATAGAACTCTCACATAGACCATGGGTTAGTACACAAAGCACAATGGACAATGCTTACCATACCATGGGATCACTTGATCCCTCTCGGTACATCTTCTACGCTTTGTGAGTTGATCAACTTGATTCACTCTTGACTTAGTCTTGATCAACCTAGAATCTTTCCAACTCTCTTCATTTGGATGATGTCTTGAAGGTAAACATGAATGATCACACAATCTTCTTCTTCAAGACATGCTTGCAATAAGCTCAACTCTCACATGACCAATCTTTGGATAATTCCTTAATAGCACCTCGGTCAACACAAACTCTCCTTGAAACCAACACATGTACTCCAAGAAAAGCCTATGGACAAAACCTTCAAATATAACTCAAGGCAACCATTAGTCCATAGACATTGTCGTCAATTACCAAACCAAACATGGGGGCACCACATGTTCTTTCAATCTCCCCCATTTTGGTAATTGATGACAATCACTTTCAAGAGAGTTTATATAAGGAATTATGCATCACCATGCAATGCAACAACCAATGATGCATGAGTAAGAGATGCAAATGCTTAGGAACAAAACCAAAGCAAGAGGAGAGAATTCTCTAAACTTCTCCACAAAACTCTCTGAAACTTCTCCCCCATTGGCATCGATTGCCAAAATGGGAGAAAAGCTTAGAAGGCCAATATAAATTGTGTTCCTCCATAATTTGTGTATTTCTCAACAAGAGAGTGGAATGCAATACACAAGTTTGATGGTAAATACTAGGAGGAAAACAAACTATATTTAGGCCCAAAGTTTACAAAAGAAAGATATGCCACAAAGACATAAGAAAGAGAGAAACAAGCAATCAAAAGATACCAATTGAAGCAAGCAATCAACGGATATCAGTTGAGCCAACTAGACCAATGATCCTACGTGCCACATGAATGAAATAAATTATGATATGAGCAAAGGAGTGTTCTAGAGAAACTAGAGAAGCTCCCCATGATTTGTGCACAATTTAGTTTTGTAACTGGATACAACGAGCACAAAATAGGATCGTCACTCCCCCAAGATCAATAGAACCTCACGACAAGTGCAAGAGAGCAACAGAGTGTTCTAAAGACACTAGTGAAGCTCTTCATGATTTGTGCACTTCTTACAATATTTGCATTAGGATACCGAGTGCACAAAATAGGATCATCACTCCCCGAAAATCAATAGAAACTCACAACAAGTGCAAGTGAGCATATAGGAAACAAAGCCTAGCACTTGCAACAAACAAATGGTTGAGCAACATATAAAAGAGGCAACTTAAGAGTAGGCTCAACCAAAATGATGTGTGTGAGTCATGGCAAAGCACTTGAGAAGACTAATGTACGAATGAGCATTAGGCATCAACATAGTATTGGATAGTGGAGATACAAGGTGCATGACATGTCCTCCCCACACACACCAAGCAAAAGGGTTCACAAGCACACTAAAAATGCAAAATGAATAACCAACACTTGTGACAACCCATGGTGAAGATAAAAGATGAAAGTCTCATCAAGACGAGGGATACCAATTAAGATGGCAAAAGCCTCGTAGAGATAAGCATGAGGAAAATAATCTTCACCACACAAGAGTGCATCAAGATGCAACGAGATAAGACATGCACTCAAGGCAAAAGCTTTCACGGAGCCACCAAAGAAATAACAAGAAAGACAAGGTGGACGTGAAAGAAAGGATATCATCTAGAGATGTAATTTCTCTCAAGTGTATAAGGTTCTAGGTAGACGAGATCATGATGATATATATCTACAAAGAAGGATGTACACCCGAAATAGTTACAACACGAAGGAACAAGATATCCAAAAGGAAGTCACAGATATACCAATAAGATATTTGCTTGGAAGCATAGCACATGGCTAGATATGGTCTTATTGTACATAAATGAATTCCTACCACACAACCATCAAAGACATCACAACTAGCAACAAGAGATCATTGTTGGGATGCTTTGAGAAAGGAAACAAGTATCACAAGAGAGAATGAATAACATGCCATGATACAACCTACACAAGGTTGATGCAAGAAATGTGTGCATGGAGTATATGGAGATACTTGTTACCGAGTTAACATTGGAAGGATGTAGTAGATACCAATTGAAGGTACAAAGTAGTTCATTGATCATCCTAGCTTGACTCCAAAAAGCACATGGTGACAACACCTTCCTTGTGAGTGAGCCGAGCATCCAATGCATCTCCAATTGTTCCTAGAACAACAACACAAACAAAATGGTACCCAAACTCATTGGGACCAAAGAGTTAGAAACACCAACAATACATAGGACAAACTCCACATAAATATGTGCATATAGATATGGAAATGAAATTCATGCACATCTCATCCAATTTGAGACTTGGTGGAGTTTCCCCTATATATTGGGTCAAAGAGAGAAAGCATGCCACGGAAACTACATGAAGTTAATATGCATGCTCAAGACTTTCAAGAACCGATACCAAAATAGAAGGAAATACCAAGTGAAAAGAATACCAAATGGAGAAATCATCACTTGGAAGATATCATTAAAAGATACATCAAGGAATGAGATATCCATTGGAACCCACAAAATGATATCAAACTCCCAAAAGATAGGATGGTTCCAAACAAACCAAGCTCTCTACAAAGTTTCATGATGGCACAAGTACCAAAAAGGAACGGCTTGCCGTCCACCAACACACACTTAAAATGGATCACAAGTTTAGTGTTTTATAGAAAATAGGATAGCTCCCCCACGAGTTGTGCATTATAGAGAATTTGCATTTGAATACAAAATGCACAGGTAGGATCACCACGTTCACTATATCAAGGAAAACACTAGACAAGATCAAGAAAACAACAAGATCCTCAAGTGGCACGGAAGGCAATGGGAGTTGACACAAACTTGGCAAGAGATAAGGCAAATAAAAAGCAAACGCCAACGTGAAGATGATCAATAATTTCTACCACACATAAGTGAGTACCAATTGCCAAAAGACAAGAAGTATTTGGAAATAATTCCGGTGGTAGATAGCAAGGATATCCGACATCATCTTCACACCAAACACAAGCAAATTGCAACTTGTAGAGCTAACATGCCACGTAGGAACAAGATAATTTACAATATCAATTCTAGGTGACAATATCTCAAATGTACACATTTTCTAGGCTAGTAATATACATAGCATATTACTCCCCCATAATGTGATACCAATTAAAGAAAACTTAACAAGAGGCAAAAAGAGGATCCAACAAGAGATAGTTAATGGACTATTTAGAATTTGAATTTCTCATGAGAAGACATACCACATAGTGACTAGATAAGCTTGCAATATCAATACTAGGTGGTATTCCTCATGTAACCACATTTATGGGACCGTGAGGTGCACAAAGCACATCACTCCCCCAAAATGGGATGTTCCATTAATCTCTCACAAGAGCCAACTAACATACACACAAGATGCGCAAAGGCTCAATGCACTACACACACGTACATGATGTGCAAACCAACACACACATACTTGATTACTCAAGATAAGCAAATTGGAGGCACAACATATACAACCACATGCAAGGAACAAAACCAAAACATGCAAAGGGGCAAGTAACTTTCGATGTAAACAATTTAAGTACAAGTTACCGGAAGGAGGAACATTGGATCTAGAATAGAAACTTGATAACCCAATTGACTTGGCTTGAGACAATAAGAATGATGAAGTCCCCTTAAATCTTCATAATGTAGCCAAGTCTCCAATGCCCTCCAACAACACCTATTGATCAAGTTTGAGCTAGTTGGTCCCCAACCAAGTTGGGTCCTAAGAGGTTAGTCACAATAGGCTTGGCAACCCAAATGGTTCTTTTCTTGACACCACTTTGAGCACCAACAAATTTGGCAAACACATGGCCAACATTATCCTTCCCAAGAGAATAGATATCATCGATAATAATTAGGTTGGATAAGTTACCACTAGTGCATGAAGAGGCGAGGTGACCTTTCTCACGACATAAGTAGCAACGTCTACTCTTCACTTTCTCCTCACTTGATTTATCAACTTGGGAAGCATTAGCTTGAGGATTCTTGGGAAGAGGACTTTCTTCAACTTGTGGTTGAGCATGAGATCGAACTTGTGGCCGCTTCCCTTGTTGCTTGTCACTAATGGCCTTCTTCTTCAATGGGCAAGATCTAACATGATGCCCTTCTACTTTGCACTTGAAGCAAACAATCTTGGCCGAATTCTTGACTTGTTCTTGGCCCTTCTTTTTGTTCATCTTGGACTTCTTCTTCTTGTTGGAGTTGAATCCAAGTCCACCTTTGTCATTGGGGGATTTTTGCACTCTCAAGATGTTGTTGAGTGTAAATTTCCCTTCATGACTCTTTTCCAAGTCTTTCTTCAAAGAAGTGACTTGGGCCTTGAGCTCTTTGATTTCCTCTACATGGTTAGTCTCAATACAAGCACTAGAGGAAGTATAAGCTTCATCGTTAGAGCAACAAGGCAAGGAAAGCAATTCATCACAAGATGTACCAACGTTATGAATGGATGAATCACGAGGACTAGCACAAGGCAATATAGCATTTTGACTAAAAGTAGTGCTAGTGTCCACATGAGGCTCACTAGATGTTACCTTAGCAATCAGGGCCTCATGAGCTATCTTTAGCACATTATGGGATACTAGAAGATCATCATAAGAGCTTGAGAGCTTTTCATGGCTTTCTTCCAATTTCCCATAATTGCTAGATAGCAACTCAAGTTGAGCCCGTAGCTCAACGTTCTCCTTTAAAATGAATGCTTCACAAGAAATAGAGTTAGTAGCACAAGCATCATCATTAACAACAAGAGGAGAAGGCAACTTGGCAAGCTCTTTTAAATAAGAAGCTTCAAGTTGAGCATGAGACTCGGTGAGTTTGATGAGCTCACCCTTGATGACCCTTGAGCCATTTTCGAGGTCTCAAGCTTAGCATTTTTAGTTTCAAAAACATTGGCCACCTCAAGAGCTCTATCATGAGATTCCTTCACTCTAGATAACTCTAGAGCAAAAGTCTCCTCAAGAGATTCCTTGGTGGTTTGTTCAAGTTCAACAGCTTGAGAGAGGTCCGCAATCTCATTAGCGTAATCACGCTCATGACCTTCCATTTTATCAATGGTGACCTCATGCTCCTCAAGACAAGATTCCAACTCATTAATATATTTCTTGCCCTCAATAGCAATAGACATGATTTCCATGAAGTTGGAACGAGCAATTTTATTCTTAAGAAGAGCTTTAAAAATTATTTCCCCCTTAACTTTTAAGGAGGCAACATCATCATTCTCTTCATCATAATCGACATCATCATCACTCTTGCCATCATCAATATTATCACAAGATATATTGGGATTCAAAGTGGGAGATACCTTTGAAGCCTTGGCCATAAGGCAAAAAGCAATAGATGATGATGTGGGATCCCTTGAAGCACCATTCAAGACCACATCTTGTTCCATGGAGTGTTGGGTTTCCTCTACATTGTTAGCACAACAACTCGAGGAAATACATGCATTTTTATCATGCCAACAAGACATAGCAAGCATATCATCATGAGATTTAGTCAAGCAATTTGTACATGATATGCAAGGACTATCAACACAAGCATGTGAAACATTTGGAGTGCTCGAAGTGCTAGAGTCCAAAGATGAAGCATCACAACAAGAAAGTGATGAAGGATTATCAAAACTAAGCCCACTATCATCATTGCAATGAACACCACTACTCACCATGTCATTACCTTGTGGCAAACCACATGTAGGTGAAGTAGAAGAAGTTGAGAACACAACACGACTGGAGGTGGAGGGAGAACAATCATCCCCACAAAACTTGGACACGCCATATTTATCTTGAAGCTTTGTCCACAACTCATGAGCATCCCGGAAAGGCATGAGTTGAAATATAACTACATTGCTCAAAGCATCAAAAAGCACATTAGAAGCTTGAGCATTGAGATAAGAGTTTTTCTCATCCTCTAAAGATAATCTTTGTGGATCCTTTGGAGGAGAAAAACCCATATCTACAATTCGCTCTAAATTTGGGTCCATGACCCTAAAGAGATTAAACATGCGAATTACCCAAACATCAAAATTTGTGCCATCGAAACTAAGAGTGTCAGAGAATCCTAAACCCCTAGTCGACATCCTTACTCTCTAGGCGGTTAAGCCCTATAAAGAGAGATGAGGCTCTGATACCAATTGAAAGATCATCGATGTTGCCTAGAGGGGGGGTGAATATGCGCTTTAAAGTAATTACGGTTGAGGCTTGAACAAATGCGGAATAAACCTAGCGGTTAATTTGTCAAGCACAAAACCTACAACAACTAGGCTCACCTATGTGCACCAACAACTTATGCTAAGCAAGAAAACCTACTTAGGTGATAGCAAGATATATGACAAGAAACAATATGGCTATCACAAAGTAAAGTGCATAAGTAAAGGGCTCGGGTAAGAGATAACCGAGGCACGCGGAGACGACGATGTATCCCGAAGTTCACACCCTTGCGGATGCTAATCTCCGTTTGGAGCGGTGTGGAGGCACAATGCTCCCCAGGAGGCCGCTAGGGCCACCATAATCTCCTCACGCCCTCGCACAATGCAAGATGCCGTGATTCCACTAAGGGACCCTTGAGGGCGGTCACCGAACCCATACAAATGGCAACCCTTGGGGGCGGTCACCGAACCCGTACACTTTGGCAACCCTTGGGGGCGGTCACCGGAACCCGTCAAATTACTCGGGGCGATCTCCACAACCTAATTGGAGACCCCGACGCTTGCCCGGAGCTTTACACCACAATGATTGAGCTCCGAACACCACCAACCGTCTAGGGCGCCCAAGCACCCAAAAGAAACAAGCTCAAGGGTACCAAGCACCCAAGAGTAATAAGCTTCTCAACTTGTAACTTCCACGTATCACCGTGGAGAACTCAAACCAATGCACCAAATGCAATGGCAAGGGCACACGGAGTGCCCAAGTCCTTCTCTCTCAAATCCCACCGAAGAAACTAATGCTAGGGAGGAAAATGAGAGGAAGAACAAGAAGGAGAACACCAAGAACTCCAAGATCTAGATCCAAGGGGTTCCCCTCACATAGAGGAGAAAGTGATTGGTGGAAATGTGGATCTAGATCTCCTCTCTCTTTTCCCTCAAAAACTAGCAAGAATCCATGGAGGGATTGAGAGTTAGCAAGATCGAAGAAGGTCAACAATGGGGGGAGAACACGAGCTCAAAGGTTAAGGTTCAATGGGGAAGAAGACCCCCTTTTATAGGTGGGAAAAAATCCAACCGTTATGCTCACAGCCCGCACAGAGCGGTACTACCGCTCCAAGGAGCGGTACTACTGCTAGGGCGGTAGTACCCCTTTGAAAAACAATAGCGAGGAGGCAAAAGGCCAGTAGAACCGCCGGAGCGGTATTACCGCTCGTCCCCACGGTACTACCGCTCGACCTCACGGTACTACCGCTAGGGATAGCGGTACTACCTCAAGTGGTAGCGGTACTACTGCTTGCGAGCGGTACAAAAAAATACTTCCGTGCCTACTTCCGCTGAGCAAAACACGAGATTTTGGTCCGGAGAGCGGTAGTACCGCTCCCAAGAGCGGTACTAAAAAATTACATCCGCAGCAGCCCCTTTAAAGGACACCAAAACAGACACAACTTTTGCAAACGGACTCCGAATTCGACGAAACCAAGTTTGTTGGAAAGCTAGCGACAAGGGCTAACACATTCTTGATAGAAATACCAATAAGAAGCAAATGAGAAAAGGCCCAAAAGAAAATGGTGAGAACCCTTCCTCGGATAAGACCGGTAAAACCTCCAACATCGAAAACATCATAGAAGACGCATGCAAACTCCGTTTTCGATGAACTCAAGCTTGTCATCAAGATGACCATAAGATCTAAGACTCACAAAGAGAACCAAACAAGAACCAAGAAACATGATGCAAGGATGCAATGGTTTGAGCTCTCGACGAACGATACGATGAAGCTACTCACTTGAGAGCCCCCCTTGGTAGTACGGCTATCGATCCTATAACCCGGTCTCCCAACTACCACCATGAGACCGGTAAAATAGAAAACCTATCAAGGGCAAACCTTTGCCTTGCACATGGTCCACTTGAGCTAGATGATGACGATCTTGACACCCTCAAGTTGGACCACCTTTCTTGATTGCGTTGGCTCGATGAAGACTAGATGATTACTCCCCCATAGTCCACTATGGGTGAGCCACTCTTCGGCACATCTTCACAAGTCCATTGTCACCACAATGGACGGCAAGCTTCAAGCACTTGATCTCTTCGTGATGCTCCACTTGAACTTGCACACGGCAATCTTGATGACGATCACCACTTGATGTCATCCTCTCCATGGGTTGAGTGATATCTTCCTCTTGACGCAAGCCCATGAACACGTACCTAACCCCACATAGAACTCTCACATAGACCATGGGTTAGTACACAAAGCACAATGGACAATGCTTACCATACCATGGGATCACTTGATCCCTCTCGGTACATCTTCTACGCTTTGTGAGTTGATCAACTTGATTCACTCTTGACTTAGTCTTGATCAACCTAGAATCTTTCCAACTCTCTTCATTTGGATGATGTCTTGAAGGTAAACATGAATGATCACACAATCTTCTTCTTCAAGACATGCTTGCAATAAGCTCAACTCTCACATGACCAATCTTTGGATAATTCCTTAATAGCACCTCGGTCAACACAAACTCTCCTTGAAACCAACACATGTACTCCAAGAAAAGCCTATGGACAAAACCTTCAAATATAACTCAAGGCAACCATTAGTCCATAGACATTGTCGTCAATTACCAAACCAAACATGGGGGCACCACATGTTCTTTCAATCTCCCCCATTTTGGTAATTGATGACAATCACTTTCAAGAGAGTTTATATAAGGAATTATGCATCACCATGCAATGCAACAACCAATGATGCATGAGTAAGAGATACTACAATATGATGCAGTTCAATGAGGCCATTAGTTCACTGGCACTGGTGGAGATCCCTCTCAAAGGCAGAAAGTACACTTGGAGCAATATGCAGCAAGCTCCTCTCTTGGAAAAGATTGACTGGATTTTCACCTCAGAGCATTGGTCAAATGATTATCCTAACACTTTGGTCACTTCTTTGGCAAAACCAGTGTATGATCATTCTCCCATAGTCATCTCCATTGGCACAAATATCCCAAAATCCAGTCTATTCAGATTTGAGAATTTTTAGTTGTAGCACAGCAGCTTCAAAGACACGGTCAAGAATATTTGGAGTCAACCCTTACAAGAGAGTGATAGTGCCAAATTAATCACAGCAAAATTCGGGAGACTTAGGAAGGGACTTAAGATCTGGAGCAAGCATTTGTCAAATCTTGTTGGGAACATTCAAGCTACCAATGCTGCAATTTTAATGTGGGACACTTTTGAGGAATACAAAGCCCTGACAGTGATTGAGAAAAATGGAAGAGATTTGTTAAAAGAACACATTCTAATACTGCTTTCATTCCAGAGAATCTAATGGAAGCAAAGAGCAACTATCAAATGGGTTAAATTTGGGGATGAGAATTCAAAAAAAATCAAGCTAAAGCCACAATCAAATACAGAAACAATTATATCCATATGCTACAAGATAAGCAAGGCACTGAGCATACTGAGCACCATTCAAAGGCTGCTATTCTTTGGAAATCCTTTAAAGAAAGACTAGGGCAATCTGCTCCCACAAATGACCACCTCAACATCATTTCCCTCATCAAAAGAATGGATGGTCTAAGTGATCTTGAAAGACCTTTTTCAAGAAAGGAAATTGATGATGTGGTGAAGCATTTACCATCTAATAAAGCACCAGGGCCTGATGGATTAAATGGGGATTTCATCAAAGCTTGTTGGGATATAATTTCTGAGGATTTCTACAAGCTTATTGAGGACTTTTATGAAGGGCATATTCCTCTTCAAAGTATAAACTCTTCTTACATCACACTTATACCCAAGAAGGATAACCCCACCAGTCCAAATGATTTCAGACCCATCTCCCTGCTGAATTGCACAATCAAAATCATTACAAAGCTTTTGGCCAACAGATTGCAAGGCATTGTTTTAAAAAGTGTGCATGCTAACCAATATGGTTTTCTCAAGAAAAGAACAATCCAAGACTGTCTGGGATGGGCTTTTTAATATCTGCACATGTGTCAGCAATCCAAAAATTCTACAGTGGTGCTTAAGCTGGATTTTTCCAAGGCCTTTGATTTCATTGAGCATGATGCTATTATTGCTGTCATGAAAGCTAGAGGCTTTGGAAACAGATGGATTCACTGGATTAATATGATTCTATCATCTGCTTCTTCTATTGTTTTGCTTAATGGAGTGCCTGGAAAGGTGTTTAATTGTAAAAGGGGGGTAAGACAAGGAGATCCTTTATCCCCCCTTCTCCTTGTTCTGGTGGTGGATCTTTTACAGTCTATTCTAAATGAGGCCAATCAGCATGATATTATTTCAGCCCCAATCAACAGTCAAGCTTGTCCACAATACCCTGTAATCCAATATGCAGATGATACTCTCTTAGTACTCCCTGCAATTCCATCACAGATCTCTCAAGTCCAAAATCTCATCAGCCACTACTCAGCATTCACTGGTCTTAAAGTCAATTATGAGAAATCCATGTTGGTCCCCATCAATGTTCCTGAGAAACTTATAAACCTTATGTTGGGTATTTTAGGGTGCTCAAGGGGATCTTTCCCTTTCACCTATTTCGGGCTACCTTTGAGCACTAGCAGGCTAAGAATAGAAGACTTTCATCCCATCATGCAAAGGATTGAAAGAAGACTGATAGGGTGCTCCACCATGCTTTCATATGATGGCATAATTCTGTTGATCGTCTATTTTATTAGCTTTTCCAACCTTCTTCGTGTGCACTTTAGCTTTGCCACAAGGAGTAATTGATTAGATTAATAAGTATCTCAAAAACTTCTTCTGGAGAAAGTTTGGGATGGAAGACAGAGGTACTGCCCTAATTGCATGATCAAAAGTGTGTAAGCCTAAGAAGCAAGAAGGCCTAGGAATTCTAGACATTGGCACACACAATAAAGCCCTTCTCATGAAGAATATCTTCAAATTTTTGAACAAAGAAGAGATTCCTTGGATTAGACTGATTTGGTAAAAATATTACAGTCTGAACATGCCAATGGGAAAAATGGAAGGATCTTCATGGTGGAGGGCGCACCTGGCACTCTGGACAGAATTCAAAGAAGCAAGCACATCCAAAGTTTCTTCAGGGACATCTACTCTTTTTTGGAAAGATAATCGGGCAGGAGAACCAATTCAAAACAAGTTTCCTGAACTGCACTCATTTGCAATAGATGACTCCATCTCTGTGCACAATTTTAACCTGCCTCAAGACCTTACAGTGCATTTTCACTTGCCAATGTCGACTGCATCATATGAGCAGTACAATCTCTTGCAAGAAATCCTCCCACAGATAGATGAAAAAGGAAAGGACATATGGATTACCAATGGCGTAGCTAACAAGTACTCATCCATGAGTATGTATAATAAATTGATGGGAGAACAGGAAGGACATCCCTTTTTCAGGATGATTTGGTCTAGCTCCAGCAGGCTAAAACACAAGATTTTCCTATGGTTGGGCACACTGCAGAATCAATACTAGGTCTTTGCTTCAAATAAAGGGCATGCACCTAGATGACGCATCATGTCCAAACTGTAACCATGGTGCTGAAGAAACCCCAATGCACTTGTTCTGGGACTGTCACTTTGCACAAGATTGCTGGAATACCATTATTCCAGGCAGGAAAAGAGGAACCTCTATCTTTGAAGACATAAATCTGAAGGAAATATCCCCTAGAGGCAATAATAAAGTTGTTATTTATATTTCCTTATACCATGATAAATGTTTATTATTCATGCTAGAATTGTATTAACCAGAAACTTAGTACATGTGTGAATACATAGACAAAACAGAGTGTCCCTAGTATGCCTCTACTTGACTAGCTCGTTAATCAAAGATGGTTATGTTTCCCGACCATAGACATGTGTTGTCATTTGATGAACGTGATCACATCATTAGAGAATGATGTGATGGACAAGACCCATCCGTTAGCTTAGCATTATGATCGTTGAGTTTTATTGCTATTGCTTTCTTCATGACTTATACATGTTCCTCTAACTACGAGATTATGCAACTCCCGAATACCGGAGGAACACCTTGTGTGCTATCAAACGTCACAACGTAACTGGGTGATTATAAAGATGCTCTACATGTGTCTCTGAAGGTGTTTGTTGGGTTGGCACAGATCGAGATTAGGATTTGTCACTCCGTGTATCGGAGAGGTATCTCTGGGCCCTCTCGGTAATGCACATCACTATAAGCCTTGCAAGCAATGTGAGTAATGAGTTAGTTGCGGGATGATGCATTACGGAACGAGTAAAGAGACTTGCCGTTAACGAGATTGAACTAGGTATGATGATACCGACGATCGAATCGTGGGCAAGTAACATACCGATGACAAAGGGGACAACGTATGTTGTTATGCGGTTTGACCGATAAAGATCTTCGTAGAATATGTAGGAACCAATATGAGCATCCAGGTTCTGCTATTGGTTATTAACCAGAGATATGTCTCAGTCATATCTACATAGTTCTCGAACCCGTAGGGTCCGCACGCTTAACGTTCGATGACGATTTGTATTATGAGTTATCTGATTTGATGAACCGATGTTTGTTCGGAGTCCTGGATGAGATCACGGACATGACGAGGAGTCTCGAAATGGTCGAGAGGTAAAGATTGATATATTGGAAGGTAGTATTCAGACACCGGAAGGGTTCCGAAGTGTATCAGGTACATACCGGAGTACCGGAGGTGTTACTGGAACCCCCCGGTGAAAGATATGGGCCATATGGGCCATAAGAGGGAGGCTAACCAGCCCACAAGGGGCTGGTGCGCCCCCCACAAGGGAGGAGGCCGAATTGGAGTAGGGAAGGGGGTGGCGCCCCCCTTTCCTTCTCCTTCTCCCTCTCCTTCCCGCTTTCCCTCTCCGGTAAAAGGAAGGGGGTCCGAATTGGACTTGGAGTCCTAGTAGGACACCCCCCATGGGGCACGCCCTAGGGCCGGCCTCCTCCTCCTCCCCTCCTTTATATACAGGGGCAGGGGGCACCCCATAACACAAGTTGATTTCTTAGCCGTGTGCGGTGCCCCCCTCCACAGATTTCCACCTCGGTCATATTGTCGTAGTGCTTAGGTGAAGCCCTATGTCGGTAACTTCATCATCACCTTCATAACGCCGTCGTGCTGACGAAACTCTCCCTCGGCCTCAGCTGGATCTAGAAGTTCGAGGGATGTCACCGAGTTGAACGTGTGCAGATCGCGGAGGTGTCGTGCGTTCGGTACTTGATCGGTTGGATCGCGAAGACGTTCGACTACATCAACCACGTTACTTAACGCTTCCGTTTTCGGTCTACGAGGGTACGTGGACACACTCCCCGCTCGTTGCTATGCTTCTCCTAGATAGATCTTGCGTGATCGTAGGCAAAATTTTGAAATACTACGTTCCCCAACAGTGGCATCCGAGATGTTATATGCACGAGTAGAACACAAAGAGTTGTGGGCGATAATAGTCATACTGATTACCAGCATGTCATACTTTGATTCGGCGGTATTGTTGGATGAAGCAGCCCAGACCGACATTACATGAACGCGTTCATGAGACTGGTTCTACCGCCATGCTTCGCACACAGGTGGCTAGTGGGTGTCTGTTTCTCCAACTTTACTTGAATCAAGTGTGACTATGCCCGGTCCTTGTTGAAGGTTAAAATAGCACACTTGACGAAAAATCGTTGTGGTTTTGATGCGTAGGTAAGAACTGTTCTTGCTAGAAGCCCGTAGCAGCCACGTAAAACTTGCAACAACAAAGTAGAGGACGTCTAACTTGTTTTTGCAGGGCTTGCTGTGATGTGATATGGTCAAGACGTGATGATATATAAATTGTTGTATGATATGATCATGTTTTGTAACAGTTATCGGCAACTGGCAGGAGCCATATGGTTGTCGCTTTATTGTATGAAATGCAATCACCATGTAATTGCTTTACTTTATCACTAAGCGGTAGCGATAGTCGTAGAAGCAATAGTTGGCAAGACGACAACGATGCTTCGGTGGAGATCAAGGTGTCAAGCCGGTGACGATGGTGATCATGACAGTGCTTTGCAGATGGAGATCAAAGGCACAAGATGATGATGGCCATATCATATCACTTGTTTTGATTGCATGTGATGTTTATCTTTTATGCATGTTATTTTGCATAGTACGGCGGTAGCATTATAAGATGATCTCTCACTAAATTTCAAGGTATAAGTGTTCTCCCTGAGTATGCACCGTTGCTACTGTTCGTCGTGCCGAGACACCACGTGATGATCGGGTGTGATAAGCTCTACATTCACATACAACGGGTGCAAGCCAGTTTTGCACACGCAGAATACTCGGGTTAAACTTGACGAGCCTAGCATATGCAGATATGGCCTCGGAACACTGAGACCGAAAGGTCGAGTGTGAATCATATAGTAGATATGATCAACATAGTGATGTTCACCATTGAAAACTACTCCATCTCACGTGATGATCGGACATGGTTTAGTTGATATGGATCACGTGATCACTTAGATGATTAGAGGGATGTCTATCTAAGTGGGAGTTCTTAAGTAATATGATTAATTGAACTTTAATTTATCATGAACTTAGTCTTGATAGTTTTTGCATATCCATGTTGTAGATCAATAGCTCGCATATAGCTCCCCTGTTTTATTTTTGATATGTTCCTAGAGAAAAATAAGTTGAAAGATGATAGTAGCAATGATGCGGACTAGGTTTGTGATCTGAGGATTATCCTCATTGCTGCACAGAAGAATTATGTCCTTGATGCACCGCTAAGTGACGGACCTATTGCAGGAGCAAATGCAGACGTTATGAATGTTTGTCAAGCTCGGTATGATAACAACTTGATAGTTTAGTGCGCCATGCTTTACGGCTTAGAACCGGGACTTCAAAAACGTTTTGAACGCCACGGAGCATATAAGATGTTCCAAGAGCTGAAATGGGTATTTCAGACTCATGCCCGAGTCGAGAGGTATGAGACCTCTGACAAGTACTTTGCCTACAAGATGGAGGAGAATAGCTCAACCAATGAGCATGTGCTCAGATTGTCTGAGTACTACAATCGCTTGAATCAAGTGGGAGTTAATCTTCCAGATAAAATAGTGATTGACACAGTTCTCTAGTCACTATCACCAAGTTACTGGAACTTCGTGATGAACTATAATATGCAAGGGATGACGAAAACAATTCCCGAGCTCTTCGTGATGCTGAAATCGACGAAGGTAGAAATCAAGAAAAGCATCAAATGTTGATGGTTGGCAAAACCACTAGTTTCAAGTAAAAGGGCAAGGGAAAGAAAGGGAACTTCAAGAAGAATGGCAAGGAAGTTGCCACTCCCATGAAGAAGCCCAAAGCTAGACCCAAGCCTGAAACTGAGTGCTTCTACTGCGAAGGAAATGGTCACTGGAAGAGGAACTGCCCCAAATACTTGGCGGATAAGAAGGATGGCAAAGTGAACAAAAGCATATATGATATACATGTTATTGATGTGTACTTTACTAGTGTTCATAGTAGCCCCTCGATATTTGATATTGGTTCAGTTGCTATGATTAGTAACTCGAAACAAGAGTTACAAAATGAGCAAAGACTAGTTGAGGGCAAGGTGACGATATGTATTGGGAGTGATTCCAAGGTTGATAAGATCACCATCGCACACTCCCTTTACCTTCGGGACTAGTGTTGAACCAAAAATAAATGTTATTTGGTGTTTGCGTTGAGCATAATATGATTGGATAATGTTTATTGCAATACGGTTATTCATTTAAGTCAAAGAATAATTGTTATTCTGTTTACATGAATAAAACCATCTGTGGTCATACACCCAAGGTGAATGGTTTATTGACTCTCGATCGTAGTAATACACATATTCATAATATTGATGCCAAAAGAGGCAAAGTTGATAATGATAGTGCAACATATTTGTGGCACTGCCGTTTAGGTCATATTGGTGTAAAGTGCATGAAGGAACTCCATGCTGATGGGCTTTTGGAATCACTTGATTTTGAATCACTTGATGCTTGCGAACCATGCCTCATGGGCAAGATGACTAAGACTCCGTTGTCCGGAACAATGGAGCGAGCAACTGACTTACTGGAAATCATACATACTGATGTATGCGATCCGATGAGTGTTGAGCCTCGCGGCAGGTATCGTTATTTTCTGACCTTCACAGATGATTTGAGCAGATATTGGTATATCTACTTGATGAAACATAAGTCTGAAACATTTGAAAAGTTCAAAGAATTTCAGAGTGAAGTGGAAAATCATCGTAACAAGAAAATAAAGTTTCTACGATCTCATCGCGGAGACGAATATTTGAGTTACGAGTTTGGTCTTCATTTGAAACAATGTGGAATAGTTTCGCAACTCACGCCACCTGGAACACCATAGCTTAATGGTGTGTCCGAACGTCATAACTGTACTTTATTAGATATGGTGCGATCTATGATGTCTCTTACCGATTTATCACTATCGTTTTGGGGGTTATGCATTAGAGACAGCTGCATTCACGTTAAATAGGACACCATCTAAATCGATTGAGACGACACCATATGAACTGTGGTTTGGCGAGAAACCCAAGTTGTCGTTTCTTAAAGTTTGGGGTTGCGATGCTTATGTGAAAAAGCTTCAACCTGACAAGCTCAAACCCAAATCGGAGAAATGTGTCTTCATAGGATACCCAAAAGAAACTATTGGGTACACCTTCTATCACAGATCCGAAGGCAAGATCTTTGTTGCTAAGACTAGATCCTTTCTAGAGAAGGAGTCTCTCTTGAAAGAAGTGAGTGGGAGGAAAGTAGAACTTGATGAGGTAGTTGTACCTTCTCTCTTATTGGAAAGTAGTTCATCACAGAAATCAGTTCCAGTGATTCCTACACATATTAGTAAGGAAACTAATGATGATGATCATGAAACTTCTGATCAAGTTACTACCGAACCTTGTAGGTCAACCAGAGTAAGATCCGCACCAGAGTGGTACAGTATCTTGTTCTGGAGGTCATGTTACTTGACCATGACAAACCTACGAACTATGAGGAAGCGATGATGAGCCCAGATTCTGCGAAATGGCATGAGGCCTGCTACCTCTTGAGCATTGCGTTGGTTTTCCCTTGAAGAGGAAAGGGTGATGCAGTAAAGCAGCGTAAGTATTTCCCTCAGTTTTTGAGAACCAAGGTATCAATCCAGTAGGAGGCCACGCATGAGTCCCTCGCACCTACACAAACAAATAAAATCCTCGCAACCAACGCAATAATGGGGTTGTCAATCCCTTCACGGTCACTTACGAAAGTGAGATCTGATAGATATGATAAGATAATATTTTTGGTATTTTTATGATAAAGATGCAAAGTAAAATAAAAGGCAATAAAAATAGCTAAGTGTTGGAAGATTAATATGATGGAAAATAGACCCGGGGGCCATAGGTTTCACTAGTGGCTTCTCTCGAGAGCATAAGTATTACGGTGGGTAAACAAATTACTGTTGAGCAATTGACAGAATTGAGCATAGTTATGAGAATATCTAGGTATGATCATGTATATAGGCATCACGTCCACGACAAGTAGACCGACTCCTGCCTGCATCTACTACTATTACTCCACACATCGACCGCTATCCAACATGCATCTAGAGTATTAAGTTCAAAAGAACAGAGAAACACTTTAAGTAAGATGGCATGATGTAGAGGGATAAACTCATGCAATATGATATAAACCCCATCTTGTTATCCTCGATGGCAACAATACAATACATGCCTTGCTGCCCCTACTATCACTGGGAAAGGACACCGCAAGATTGAACCCAAAGCTAAGCACTTCTCCCATTTCAAGAAAGATCAATCTAGTAGGCCAAACCAAACAGATAATTCGAAGAGACTTGCAAAGATAACCAATCATACATAAAAGAATTCAGAGAAGATTCAAATATTGTCCATAGATAAACTTGATCATAAACCCACAATTCATCGGTCTCAACAAACACACCACAAAAGAAGATTACATCGAATAGATCTCCACAAGAGAGGGGGAGAACATTGTATTGAGATCCAAAGAGAGAGAAGAAGCCATCTAGCTAATAACTATGGACCCGAAGGTCTGAGGTAAACTACTCACACATCATCGGAGAGGCTATGGTGTTGATGTAGAAGCCCTTCGTGATCAATGCCCCCTCCGGCGGAGCTCTGGAAAAGGCCCCAAGATGGGATCTCACGGGTACAGAAGGTTGCGGCGGTGGAATTAGGTTTTCGGCTCCGTATCTGGTAGTTTGGGGGTACGTAGGTATATATAGGAGGAAGAAGTACGTCGGTGGAGCAACATGGGCCCCACGAGGGTGGAGGGCGCGCATGGGGGGTAGGCGCGCCCCCTACCTCGTGCCTTCCTGGTTGCTTTCTTGACGTAGGGTCCAAGTCCTCTGGCTCACGTTCGTTCCAAAAATCACGTTCCCGAAGGTTTCATTCCGTTTGGACTCCGTTTGATATTCTTTTTCTGCGAAACTCTGAAATAGGCAAAAAAGAGCAATTCTGGGCTGGGCCTCTGGTTAATAGGTTAGTCCCAAAAATAATATAAAAGTGTACAATAAAACCCAGTAATGTCCAAAACAGAATATAATATAGCATGGAACAATCAAAAATTATAGATACGTTGGAGACGTATCAAGCATCCCCAAGCTTAATTCCTGCTCGTCCTCGAGTAGGTAAATGATAAAAACAGAATTTTTGATGTGGAATGCTACTTAGCATAATTTCAATGTAATTCTTCTTATTGTGGCACGAATGTTCAGATTTAACATGATTCAAGATAAAAGTTTAATGTTGACATAAAAACAATAATACTTCAAGCATGCTAACCAAGCAATTATGTCTCATCAAAATAACATAGCCAAAGCAAGTTATCCCTACAAAATCATATAGTCTGGCTATGCTCCATCTTCCCCACACAAAATATTCATAACATGTACAACCCCGAATTTAGCCAAGCAATTGGTTCATACTTTTTAACGCGCTTCAGCCTTTTCAACTCTTACGCAATACATGAGCGCAAGCCATGGATATAGCACTATGGTGGAATAAGGTATAATGGTAGGGGTTATGTGGGAAGACAAAAAAGGAGAAAGTCTCACATCAACGAGGCTAATCAACGGGCTATGGAGATGCCCATCAATTGATGTCAATGCAAGGAGTAGGGATTGCCATGCAACGGATGCACTAGAGCTATAAGTGTATGACAGCTCAAACAAAAGAAACTAAGTGGGTGTGCATCCAACTTGCTTGCTCACGAAGACCTCGGGCATTTTGAGGAAGCCCATCATTGGAATATACAAGCCAAGTTCTATAATGAAATTTCCCACTAGTATATGAAAGCGACAAAATGAGAGACTCTCTATCATGAAGATCACGGTGCTACTTTGAAGCACAAGTGTGGTAAAAGGATAGTAACATTGTCCCTTCTCTTTTTTTCTCTCATTTTATTTTATTTTATTTGGGCCCTTTTTTTGGCCTCTTTTATTTTTTATTTTTTATTTAGTCCGGAGTCTCATCCCGACTTGTGGGGGAATCATAGTCTCCATCATCCTTTCCTCACTTGGGACAATGCTCTAATAATGATGATCATCACACTTTTATTTACTTACAACTCATGAATTACAACTCAATACTTAGAACAAAATATGACTCTATGTGAATGCCTCCGGCGGTGTACCGGGATATGCAATGAATCAAGAGCGACATGTATGAAAGAATTATGAATGGTGGCTTTGCCACAAATACAATGCCAACTACATGATCATGCAAGGCAATATGACAATGATGGAGCGTGTCATGATAAACAAAACGATGGAAAGTTGCATGTCAATATATCTCGGAATGGATATGGAAATGCCATAATAGGTAGGTATGGTGGCTGTTTTGAGGAAGATATAAGGAGGTTTATGTGTGATAGAGCGTATCATATCATGGGGTTTGGATGCACCGGCGAAGTTTGCACCAACTCTCAAGGTGAGAAAGGGCAATTCACGGTACCGAAGAGGCTAAAAAATTGCGGAAAGGTAGGTGTGCGTATAATCCATGGACTCACATTAGTCATAAAGAACTCATATACTTATTGCAAAAATTTATTAGCCCTCGAAGCAAAGTACTACTACGCATGCTCCTAGGGGAAGGGTTGGTAGGAGTTAACCATCGTGGAATCCCGACCGCCACACAAAGGATGACAATCAATAAATAGCTCATGCTCCGACTTCGTTACATAACGGTTCACCATACGTGCATGCTACGGGAATCACAAACTCCAACACAAGTATTTTTCAATTCCACAATTACTCAACTAGCACAGCTATGATATTAGCACCTTTATATCTCAAAACAATTATCTAGTATCAAATTTCTCATGATATTATAATTAAAGCAAATTGCCATGCTATTTTAAGACTCTCAAAATAATATAAGTGAAGCATGAGAGATCAATAGTTTCTATACAACAAATCCACTGCCGTGCTCTAAAAGATATAAGTGAAGCACTAGAGCAAAACTATATAGCTCAAAAAATATAAGTGAAGCACATAGAGTATTCCAATAATTTCCGAATCATGTGTGTCTCTCTCAAAAGGTGTGTACAGCAAGGATGATTTTGGTAAACTAAAAAACAAAGACTCAAATAATACAAGACGCTCCAAGCAAAACACATATCATGTGGTGAATAAAAATATAGCTCCAAGTAAAGTTACCGATGGAAGTAGACGAAAGAGGGGATGCCTTCCGGGGCATCCCCAAGCTTTGGCTTTTAGGTTTCCTTAGATTATCTTGGGGTGCCATGGGCATCCCCAAGCTTAGGCTATTGCCACTCCTTGTTCCATAATCCATCAAATCTTTCACCCAAAACTTGAAAACTTCACAACACAAAACTTAACAGAAAATCTCGTGAGCTCCGTTAGCGAAAGAAAACAAAACACCACTTCAAGGTACTGTAATGAACTCATTATTTATTTATATTGGTGTTAAAACTACTGTATTCCAACTTCTCTATGGTTTATAAACTATTTTATTAGCCATAGATTCATCAAAATAAGCAAACAACACACGAAAAACAGAATCTGTCAAAAACAGAACAGTCTGTAGTAATCTGTAACTAACGCAAACTTCTGGAACTCCAAAAATTCAGCCAAAATAGGAAGACCTAGAAAATTTGTTTATTGATCAGCAGCAATTGAAATCAATATTTTATCACGTTCTGGTGATTTTTAACAATTATTTTCATGAACAGAAAGTTTCTGGAATTTTCAGCAAGATCAAATAACTATCATCCAAGAAGATCCTATAGGTTTAACTTGGCACAAACACTAATTAAAACATAAAAACAAATCTAACCACAGGCTAGATCGAATATTTATTCCTAAACAGAAGCAAAAAGCAAAAAACAAAAAAATAAAATTGGGTTGCCTCCCAACAAGCGCTATCGTTTAACGCCCCTAGCTAGGCATAATAGCAAGGATAGATCTAGGTATTGCCATCTTTGGTAGGCAATCCATAAGTGGCTCTCATAATAAATTCATAAGGTAATTTTATTTTCTTTCTAGGGAAGTGTTCTATGCCTTTCCTTAATGGAAATTGGTATCTAATATTCCCTTCCTTCATATCAATAATTGCACCAATCGTTCTAAGGAAAGGTCTACCAAGAATAATAGGACATGAAGTATTGCAATCTATATCAAGAACAATAAAATCTACGGGCACATAATTCCTATTTGCAACAATAAGAACATCATTAATTCTTCCCATAGGTTTCTTAATGGTGGAATCCGCAAGGTGCAAGTTTAAAGAGCAATCATCAAAATCACGGAAACCTAGCAAATCGCACAAAGTTTTTGGAATCGTGGAAACACTAGCACTCAAATCACACAAAGCATAGCATTCATGATTTTTAATTTTAATTTTAATAGTAGGTTCCCACTCATCATAATGTTTTCTAGGGATAGAAACTTCCAACTCAAGTTTTTCTTCATAAGATTGCATCAAGGCATCAACAATATGTTTAGTAAAGGCTTTATTTTGACTATAAGCATGTGGAGAATTTAGCACGGATTGCAACAAGGAAATACAATCTATCAAAGAGCAATTATCATAATTAAATTGCTTGAAATCCAAAATAGTGGGTTCATTAATATCTAGAGTTTTGATCTCTTCAATCCCACTTTTACCAATTTTTGCATCAAGATCTAAAAACTTCGAATTTTTGGAACGCCTTCTAGGTAAAGGTGGATCATATTCAGTCCCATCATTATCAAGATTCATATTGCAAAACAAAGATTTAATAGGGGACACATCAATAACTTTTAGATTTTCATCTTTATTTTCATAGAAACTAGAAGAACACGCTTTCACAAAACAATCTTTCTTAGCACGCATCCTAGCGGTTCTTTCCTTGCACTCATCAATGGAAATTATCATGGCCTTGAGAGACTCATTGATATCATGCTTAGGTGGAATAGATCTAAGTTTCAAAGAATCAACATCAAGAGAAATTCTATCAACGTTCCTAGCCAATTCATCCACTTTAAGCAATTTTTCTTCAAGCAAAGCATTGAAATTATTTTGCCAATTCATAAATTCTTTAACACTAGTCTCAAATTCAGAAGGCATCTTATTAAAATTTCCATAAGAATTGTTGTAGGAATTACCATAATTATTACAGGAATTACTAGGGTACAGCCTAGGATTAAAGTTTCCTCTATACGCGTTGTTACCAAAATTATTCCTACCGACAAAATTCACATCCATAGATTCATTATTATTCTCAATCAAAGTAGACAAAGGCATATCATTAGGATAAGAGGAAACACTTTTATTAGCAAATAATTTCATAAGTTCATCCATCTTTCCACTCAAAACATTAATTTCTTCTATCGCATGCACTTTTTTTATTAGTGGATCTTTCGGTGTGCCATTGAGAATAATTAACCATAATATTATCTAGGAGTTTAGTAGCTTCTCCTAAAGTGATTTCCATATAAGTGCCTCCCGCGGCCGAATCTAAAAGATTTCTAGAAGAAAAATTCAATCCGGCATAAAAATTTTGTATAATCATCCACAAATTCAAACCATGTGTAGGGCAATTACGTATCATTAATTTCATCCTCTCCCAAGCTTGTGCAACATGTTCATGATCAAGTTGCTTAAAATTCATGATATCGTTTCTAAGAGAGATGATCTTAGCGGGAGGAAAATACTTAGAGATAAAAGCATCTTTGCACTTATTCCAAGAATCAATACTATTTTTAGGCAAAGACGAAAACCAATCTTTAGCATGATCTCTAAGCGAAAAAGGAAATAGCTTCAATTTAACAATATCATTGTCCACATCTTTCTTCTTTTGCATATCACACAAATCAACGAAGCTATTTAGATGGGTAGCGACATCTTCACTAGGAAGGCCGGCGAATTGATCTTTCATGACAAGATTAAACAAAGCGGCATTAATTTCACAAGATTCAGTATCGATAAGAGGAGCAATCGGAGTGCTAAGGAAATCATTGTTGTTGGTATTGGTAAAGTCACACAATTTAGTATTATCCTGAGCCATCATGACAAGCAAGCAATCCAACACACGAGCAAACAAGAAGCAAGCGAAAAAGAGGCGAACGGAAAAGAGAGGGCGAATAAAATGGCAAGGGTGAAGTGGGGGAGAGGAAAACGAGAGGCAAATGGCAAATAATGTAATGCGGGAGATAAGGGTTTGTGATGGGTACTTGGTATGTTGACTTTTGCGTAGACTCCCCGGCAACGGCGCCAGAAATCCTTCTTCCTACCTCTTGAGCACTGTGTTGGTTTTCCCTTGAAGAGGAAAGGGCGATGCAGTAAAGCAGCGTAAGTATTTCCCTCAGTTTTTGAGAACCAAGGTATCAATCTAGTAGGAGGCCACGCACGAGTCCCTCGCTACTACACAAACAAATAAAATCCTCGCAACCAACGCAATAACGGGGTTGTCAATCCCTTCACGGTCACTTACGAAAGTGAGATCTGATAGATATGATAAGATAATATTTTTGGTGTTTTTATGATAAAGATGCAAAGTAAAATAAAAGGCAATAAAAAATAGCTAAGTGTTGGAAGATTAATATGATGGAAAATAGACCCGGGGGCCATAGGTTTCACTAGTGGCTTCTCTCGAGAGCATAAGTATTACAGTGGGTAAACAAATTACTGTTGAGCAATTGAAGAATTGAGCATAGTTATGAGAATATCTAGGTATGATCATGTATATAGGCATCACGTCTGCGACAAGTAGACCGACTCCTGCCTGCATCTACTACTATTACTCCACACATCGACCGCTATCCAGCATGCATCTAGAGTATTAAGTTCAAAAGAACAGAGTAACGTTTTAAGTAAGATGACATGATGTAGAGGGATAAACTCATGCAATATGATATAAACCCCATCTTTTTATCCTCGATGGCAACAATACAATACGTGCCTTGCTGCCCCTACTGTCACTGGGAAAGGACACCGCAAGATTGAACCCAAAGCTAAGCACTTCTCCCATTGCAAGAAAGATCAATCTAGTAGGCCAAACCAAACTGATAATTCGAAGAGACTTGCAAAGATAACCAATCATACATAAAAGAATTCAGAGAAGATTCAAATATTGTTCATAGATAAACTTGATCATAAACCCACAATTCATCGGTCTCAACAAACACACCGCAAAAGAAGATTACATCGAATAGATCTCCACAAGAGAGGGGGAGAACATTGTATTGAGATCCAAAGAGAGAGAAGAAGCCATCTAGCTAATAACTATGGACCCGAAGGTCTGAGGTAAACTACTCACACATCATCGGAGAGGCTATGGTGTTGATGTAGAAGCCCTCCGTGATCGATGGCCCCTCCGGTGGAGCTCCGGAAAAGGCCCCAAGATGGGATCTCATGGGTACAGAAGGTTGCGGCGGTGGAATTAGGTTTTTGGCACCGTATCTGGTAGTTTGGGGGTACGTAGGTATATATAGGAGGAAGAAGTACGTCGGTGGAGCAACGTGGGCCCCACGAGGGTGGAGGGCGCGCCGGGGGGTAGGCGCGCCCCCCTTCCTCGTGCCTTCCTGGTTGCTTTCTTGACGTAGGGTCCAAGTCCTCTGGCTCACGTTCGTTCCAAAAATCACGTTCCCGAAGGTTTCATTCCGTTTGGATTCCGTTTGATATTCTTTTTCTACGAAACTCTGAAATAGGCAAAAAACAACAATTCTGGGTTGGGCCTCCGGTTAATAGGTTAGTCCCAAAAATAATATAAAAGTGTATAATAAAGCCCAATAATGTCCAAAACAGAATATAATATAGCATGGAACAATCAAAAATTATAGATACGTTGGAGACGTATCAAGGCCATGAAATCAGAGTGGGATCCATGTATAAGAACAAAGTATGGACTTTGATTGACTTGCCCGATGATCGGCGAGCCATTGAGAATAAATGGATCTTCAAGAGGAAGACAGACACTGATAATAGTGTTACTATCTACCAAGCTCGAATTGTCGCAAAAAAAATTCGACAAGTTCAAGGTGTTGACTACGATAAGATTTTCTCACTCGTAGCAATGCTTAAGTCTGTCTGAATCATGTTAGCAATTGCCACATTTTATGAAATCTAGCAAATGGATGTCAAAACTACATTCATTAATGGATTTCTTAAAGAAGAGTTGTATATGATGCAACAAGAAGGTTTTGTCAATCCTAAAGGTGCTAGCAAAGTGTGCAAGCTCCAGCGATCCATCTATGGACTAGTGCAAGCATCTCGGAGTTGGAATATACACTTTGATAAGTTGATCAAAGCATATAGTTTTATACAGACTTGAGGTGAAGCCTGTATTTACAAGAAAGTGAGTGGGAGCACTACAACCTTTCTAATAAGTATATGTGAATGACATATTGTTGATCGGAAATGATGTAGAATTTTCTGGAAAGCATAAAGGAGTGTTTGAAAGGAGTTTTTCAAAGAAAGACCTCGATGAAGCTGCTTACATATTGGGCATCAAGATCTATAGAGATAGATCAAGACGCTTGATAAGATTTTTTTAATGAGTACATACCTTGACAACATTTTTGAAGTAGTTCAAAATGGAACATTCAAACAAGGAGTTCTTGCCTGTATTGCAAGTGTAAAGTTGAGTAAGACTGAAAACACGACCACGACAGAAAATAGAAAGAGAATGAAAGTCATTCCCTATGCCTCAGCCATAGGTTCTATAAACTATGCTATGCGGTGTACCAAACCTTTTGTGTACCTTGCCATGAGTTTGGCAAGGGGTACGATATTGATCCAGGAGTGGATCACTTGACAACGGTCAAAATTATCCTTAGAAAACTAAGGAGATATTTCTCAGTTGTGGAGGTGATAAAGAGTTCGTCGTAAAGAGTTACGCCGATGCAAGCTTTTACGCCGATCCAGATGACTCTGCGTCTCAACCGGGATACATATTGAAAGTGGGAGAAATTAGTTAGAGTAGCTCCATGCAGAGCATTGTAGACATAGAAAAATTGCAAAATACATACGGCCCTGAATGTGACAAACCCATTGACTAAGCTTCTCTCACAAGCAAAACATGATCACACCTTAGTACTCTTTGGGTGTTAATCACATAGCGGCGTGAACTAGATTATTGACTCTAGTAAAATCCTTTGGGTATTAGTCACATAGCGATGTGAACTAATCACATGGTGATGTGAACTATTGGTGTTAAATCACATGGCGATGTGAACTACATTATTGACTCTAGTGCAAGTGGGCGACTGAAGGAAATATGCCCTAGAGGCAATAATAAAGTTGTTATTTATATTTCCTTGTATCATGATAAATGTTTATTATTCATGCTAGAATTTTATTAACCGGAAACTTAGTACATGTGTGAATACATAGACAAAACAGAGTGTCCCTAGTATGCCTCTACTTGACTAGCTCGTTAATCAAAGATGGTTATGTTTCCTGACCATAGACATGTGTTGTCATTTGATGAGGGATCACATCATTAGAGAATGATGTGATGGACAAGACCCATCTGTTAGCTTAGCATTATGATCGTTGAGTTTTATTGCTATTGCTTTCTTCATGACTTATACATGTTCATCTGACTATGAGATTATGCAACTCCCGAATACCAGAGGAACACCTTGTGTGCTATCAAACGTCACAACGTAACTGGGTGATTATGAAGATGCTCTACAGGTGTCTCTGAAGGTGTTTGTTGGGTTGGCATAGATCGAGATTAGGATTTGTCACTCCGTGTATTGAAGAGGTATCTCTGGGTCCTCTCGGTAGTGCACATCACTATAAGCCTTGCAAGCAATGTGAGTAATGAGTTAGTTGCGGGATGATGCATTACGGAAGGAGTAAAGAGACTTGCCGGTAACGAGATTGAACTAGGTATGATGATACCGACGATCGAATCTCGGGCAAGTAACATACCGATGACAAAGGGAACAACGTATGTTGTTATGCGGTTTGACCGATAAAGATCTTTGTAGAATATGTAGGAACCAATATGAGCATCCAGGTTCCGCTATTGGTTATTGACCGGAGATATGTCTCAGTCATGTCTACATAGTTCTCGAACCCGTAGGGTCCGCACGCTTAACGTTCGATGACGATTTGTATTATGAGTTATGTGATTTGATGAACCGAAGTTTGTTCGGAGTCCCGGATGAGATCACGGACATGACGAGGAGTCTCGAAATGGTCGAGAGGTAAAGATTGATATATTGTAAGGTAGTATTCGGACACCGGAAGGGTTCCGAAGTGTATCGGGTACATACCGGAGTACCGGAGGGGTTACCGGAACCCCCGGTGAAAGATATGGGCCATATGGGCCATAAGAGGGAGGCTAACCAGCCCACAAGGGGCTGGTGCACCCCCCCACAAGGGAGGAGGCCGAATTGGAGTAGGGAAGGGGGTGGCGCCCCCTTTTCTTCTCCTTCTCCCTCTCCTTGCCCCTTTCCCTCTCCGGTAAAAGGAAGGGGGGGTCCGAATTGGACTTGGAGTCCTAGTAGGACTCCCCCCCATGGGGCGCGCCCTAGGGCCGGCCTCCTCCTCCTCCCCTCCTTTATATACAGGGGCATGGGGGCACCCCATAACACAAGTTGATTTCTTAGCCGTGTGCGGTGCCCCCCTCACAGATTTCCACCTCAGTCATATTGTCGTAGTGCTTAGGCGAAGCCGTGCGTCGGTAACTTCATCATCACCGTCATCACGCTGTCGTGCTGACGAAACTCTCCCTCGGCCTCGGCTGGATCTAGAAGTTCGAGGGACGTCACCGAGCTGAACGTGTGCAGATCGCGGAGGTGCCGTGCGTTCGGTACTTGATCGGTTGGATCGCGAAGACGTTCGACTACATCAACCGCGTTACTTAACGCTTACGTTTTTGGTCTACGAGGGTACGTGGACACACTCTCCCCGCTCGTTGCTATGCTTCTCCTAGATAGATCTTGCGTGATCGTAAGCAAAATTTTGAAATACTACATTCCCCAACAAAATCTTGCAAAGCTTCCCAAGCTTTTTACCACAGAAATAGTCATGTTGGGATTTTGGAACCTCTGGACACAATGTAATGACAAGATCTTCAGACAGCAACAGTAGTCTATGCAAGCTTGGCACTTCTATTTTAAGAAAGATCTTAAATTGCTCAGGTTCAAAGTGAAAGAGAAATATTTCCAGGAGCTCTCAGACTGGATTAGACGCAACTTGTAATATAATGATCATGTTTCCTAGAGCTGGCATTGGCTAGACCCTTTGGGGTTCACCATGTAATTTGTAACATAATTTTATTTTAATATAATTTTACCGTAGAACTATTGTTCTACGGTTTTTGGTAAAAAAAACTAGTCACCATTTGCCAACTTATTACTGAATCTAACTTGCCTCATTTGGAAATGGTTCAATTTATACTCTTGAAAGGCCTGTAAATATGGTTATCTAACATAATATTCCAGAAAGCACTATTTTGATACTCCCTCCATTCACTTTTATAAGTCGTTTCAGACAACTGAAAATGAGCTACTTTGCACCTTGTCTAAAATGTCTTCAAAACCTTATAAAAGTGAATAGAGGGAGTAGTAATATTAGTTAGATAATACACTTCTAGAGATCTCTACAATGATATATTTGATAATATTAAAATATACCAACACATGTGAATACACACAAATATATACATATGTACTATACAATTTATTTATATACAAATTTCCAATTTTTATTTAAACACAAGTTTTGGTTAAACATACAATTAAAATTTCGCAGAGTTGATTTTTTTAAGTGAAACACATTTAAAATGATACAGAAGGAATGACACAAGTAATATTACACAACGTTGTTATGTGGTTACTCAACTAAATAATGGAAATTAAAGTCATTAATGTATTAGTATGATAAAATAGTTTTAGATAAACATTTGGTATAAAATTCTTATTTTAATGTGCCCCGGCTCCAAAAATTGATTGGACGCCCCTACTTACACGACGAGTGATCAGCCATGAGAAGGATCAACGCACGGGCTGCTGTGGTGGTCGACGGACATTGTGGTGCCCCGTGGCAATTTTTTATGCTTGTTGATTACCTCCATGGTATCTTACTTGGCACTGTCCTCAGGGAGGACCCTAATCTCAAGTATATTCGTCTGCCTGTGAAGGTTCCCATTGGTGACCCGACAGACCCTGAATTGGGCACTAGCCCGCATCTGTTATTAAGTGTGTGCTTCACCCGAGGAAGCATTTTTTATGTTTATCGACATTGTTTGCACCACGGTCCTTGTTGCAGGCAACCGAACACCTGATTCTTCTAGATTTGCCACCAGAGTGTGAGGCTAAGGGCAGAATATATGACATGGGAAAAAGTTCTTGAGTTGCACGATGATGACTCTGGTCTTTTCATGGATATGGCCATCTTCCATATGTCGTGCCAGAATTTTCCTCTCGTGAGTATGGAGGATCTTTGTCTGCTCTACTTTGCATCGAGAGATGATGGTGATGCCAACGGTACCGGTGCCGATACATGGATTGTTGCAATTGACTTGTTCAATTTTTTTTGGAATCATCCTTTATATGTACGCAATCATCCTCTACATATGCTATAGTAGACGGAATTTCCAACTACTATGATGATGGTGACATGGCATCCAAAAACATTGTTGTTGATGATGCATTCATTCCGTGTGAGATTTTCAAGTACATGAAAAAAGGTGACCCAAACGAGGTTGGACATGTCTTAAATTGAATGCTGAATACTTAACCACCAATATTGTTTTAAATATATAGATTCGGATCTTGAAAACCATATTCGTATATTTGTCTTGAGAATTAATTTCACACTATTATAGTTTTGTTCTTGTTGACTTGGTGTACATGTACCTAGTGCAATGGGAACTAGTGGTCAAGTTATATTATGAAGACTGTATCAACGTCCAAAACACACCAATTTTGGGTACCGGATGGAGTACATAGCATGCCCAAGTGCAGGGTGCAAATTGCTACAGAATCAGAGAAAGTACATGTACCATTTTATTTTAATGCATGTTCATATATCAGTCTGTTTTTCTTTTCTATTTCAAAAAATTGCATGTTCTTTTAATTGCATGTGCACCCCTGCTTATTTTTTTGCTCAACCTTCCTAAAAACTTGTTTGCAAAAGGGCTCAACTCATCAGAGTGACCAACATTTAAGTTTTACTTTATGGATCATTCTCACATAATTCATGCTTGAATTAGTTGTGCCTAATCCATTGCTTTATTTCGTCATGATAATGTATTGATTTTGGGAACTTTTTCTTAGAATATGTAATCTTGAGAAGAAAGATACTTTGAACTAAAACCACCACACTTATTTTGGATCATGGGGAGTAGAAAACAATGTTTTCCAGATTTTTTTTAGCTATTATCTTAGGAAGAAAGATAGAAAATAAAATAGATGCAAGTTCCCGTTGTTGATACTTGACCCGGTGTTGAGATTCCAACTGTCTACCCAGTTTGTGTGGCAAACTAGCAGCAATAGACTTTGTGGTGTTTTTTTAAATGGAGGCAAAAGTTTTTGCCTCATATATTAATTAAGGAGGGGAAAGAGTTTTGTTACAACACACCTTTACAACCAAAAGCATTACTCCCCCAAAATTATGTTTCCTAACTTCTTAGTTCCCGCTTTGACCCAAAGTAATGCCTCTTTTTAAATAACATTTAAAAGAATGGGAGGTGGAGCACTCTTCTGACGAAAGATACGTGCATTTCTCTCATTCTAAATTTTCCAACTCACAAGCATGGTGAGAGAAGCCATAGCCTTTTGATGAGGAATGTTGGCACCCGAAGAGTTGATCCACCAATCTTGGATGGAGTTTTTCAAGTGCCATGGAGAGGTATCAATATTCCCAATATGAATCCAATCATTGACGAGGCTCCAAAGTTGAAGCATGAAGCGACACTTGTAGAAAATATGCGGTCCGGATTCTTGTTCTCTCTTGCAAAGTGGGCTTTTATAGGCCGCAATTTGGCCACCCTCTCTTTGCCAACCGGACGGCCGTCCAAATCATATCTTGTATTACTAGCCACACGAAGAATTTGGCCTAGGGGCAATCCTTCCACACCGCTTAGTCCATAGGGGAGAGAGTGTTCCCTAAAATTTTGTGCCTTGTAAGTGGATGCCGCAGAGTAGTGGCCACTAACAATGTGCTTCCAAAGAATGTCATCCTCCACGAGACTGTCCAATTGGAAGTCGTAGATGAGGGACCAAAGGCCCTTTCGAGCTTGTTAACATTGTGGATCGTGCTTGAGGGGCAATTAGCGGTGTAATGAAGAACAACACCTGAGAGGTTAACACCGACTTGACGAGGTTGGTGCTTTCGATGGTGGTGATGTTTTATCCCTCCCACGGGACAAGCTTCTTGGCCACCTTGTCCACCAAGAATTGGAAGTGATGGAGAGTGGGAGATCCAAATACGTGGTCTTTCTCTGTCGGGCTATGGCGGAGGCGGACGGCGAGGGAAGAGGGATGCAGAGAGGGAGAGAAGTGGATGGGCTTGGGCTGACCATGCGGAGAGGGAGGAATCGGATGTGGCTAGGGTTGGGGGTTGTCGTCCGGCTTAAATAGCCGGACTTTGGCCCTCGGGCGGTGAGTCTGAGCGGCGCCACGCGGTGTTCACATCCTCACTAGAGAAGATGCCCGTCGAACTGTTGGGTTTTCGGGTGATTTCGTGTGGAACCCGGTCGTCAATTCGACGTGGCAGACGCGCCGGGCCGCCCCATATTCGCCCCAGATTTGAGCTGGATATGAGAGATGCCGGTCAGCCCCTACGTTTGAGACCGGTTTAAGGTGTCTGTGTGGGCCGTTTCTTTTTACACTAGGTCGCTCGTCCTAGTGTTTGAGACCGGCTTGAGGCGTCTGGCCATAGATGTGCGTAGAAGGTTAGCTCGAGTTCAAGTGCTTAGAGTTTAGGCTGTGACCCAGTGTCTAGATGCATTGAGGGTCCTTTTAACTGGCTGTGCTGCACAGAAACTTCTAAGTAAATTGCTGTGCCTTAATACAGCACTGTAGCATTGGAATTTTTTTATCAAATCCTGAAAATGTATACCCTTATTCAGAAATTTTACAAATATTACCCCATCGTCCACTTGTAGAACGAAGAGAGACAGCGTTCCTATGTTGGTCGACAAGGTCTTCTAACGGCCGAAAATGCCGATCCACCACCGGAGACATCTCTTCGTTCTCCACACGACCGAAGAGCTGGATTTTATTTTCCCGTGGACATAGACCTACTATACTCGCTACTCCGACACACATAATCCACGCATCCAGAAGAAGAGGCTGAGAACAATCATCAACTGTTATCTGAAGGTGTTATTAATTGGAGAATACTACCCATCACAACAATATTCAAAGGGATATGCTCCATGTTTTCCACTGTCCTACACAGTCAATGTTGTTCTTTTTCTCGATAAGGAGTCAATGTTGTTGTAACAAAACAGATCCAGTGTTCTTTTTTTTCACAAAAAAATGAGTTTCTCATGGACAGAAAAATGGTTATGTTCACCGCAAAAAAAGAAAAATGGTATGAACAGTGTGAACAGACCATCAGACCTGCAATCTACATGCTGCAACCGATGCAAAGTCCTGCAATGACTCAGCTAAAGCAACAAAATTGGACGTGATGACTACGCTGTGTATCTATCTACACTTGGCAATTGCCATGCTTGCTAATCTCAAACTTGAGCATCCTTTCTCGTTGTCCATCTGGTCTGGTTAGTTGGTGGGTAGGCTCACAGATATGCCTCGGCCATCCATCCTCTCATAGAAAAGCATGTACGCCTCGCACCCGAGAACTTCTTCTAGAGGGACTTCCTTGATGTCGCGATCGGTTGCGCAAACCCATGAGGAAGAACCACTGCTCTGCTGCTTGCGACCTGCCCTCACATAAGCAACGTAGTGCCCTACATTCAAGGCGTGGCCATGGTGCTCAATGACACCGACTAGGCGATAGCTGGAGTTACCTTTGTCCTCGGAACTGAAGAGTAGAAAAAAGTAATAAACAGTTAGACCAGGTGCAAGGAAACTGAAGATTAAGCTGGAGTACCAACAATGCAATGCCTTTCTTCAAACAACAAACTGGATATTTGTTAACAAGAAAGCTCTATCAGATTAACAAAACAATATGGTGTATCTCAAGTGACTGATTACGTATTTACTAATCATAACTCTTAGAAATAAAGGCTCATACTAATACTCAACAGGCCATTCAAAGATGTTAGGTTTGTATATATATAAATAATATAACATCCATCCAATTGCAATTCTAAAACCAGAACTATACTTAACAATCCAAACTTCAAACAGATTTTATACACTACACCCAGGTGATGATAATATAATCATAACTTGGTCAGTGATACTGATACACTGCCAAGGTGAATAGAGTTTGTGCTCGACGGCCTCGACATCAGATACATATTCCAATATGGTATCCTATACCAAAAATGAAAAACTAACAGTTTTAATCAATGGCACAGGGTTCTGGTCCATATCAGGCTATCAGTACACACTCAAATTAAGCTGATACCTTCAGACAATTCAATTAAGCTTGCAATTATCACATCCTGACAAGTACGAAATGCTAGTCTGAACCCAGAAAAAAATTGTAGTCTGAACCTGAACCTATAAAATAGTTTACAAGATTGCATATAACTTCCTGAAGTCTGACATATTTTTTGTGTTTAAAACCTTCATTTTTGTAACCTGCAATGCCGGTTTTTGCAGAGAAGGAATACTCTTAAAGCTTTTGTAGAAGCAAACTATGAAACAAAATAGTTACTGGATTTCTAAAGGTAGGAACTTAACGGAACAGGCATAAAAGAACAACCTTAGAAATTGCTGTGTAGAATTATCAGAAGTCGGTACCTGGGGTCCATGAACGGTTCTACATGAAGAATCTCCTTAAAGCTCACATGTCCTCTCGTTTTAGAAAGAGCATTGGTGAATCTCTTCAGTTGAATGGTTAGTACAGGTGGCAGCTTAGTAACCAATTGTATTTGAAAACCACCAGTCCCATGTTTCTGCTCACTTTGGTTTTCTTCCGCTTGTTGTGCACTATGATCATCCAGCTTTACCTGCTTCCCACTGCCTTCGCTGGTATCCTGACTATCCTGGGTACTCAACAGGTCAGTCTGTTTATGAGTTGGAAAGGAACTAGGTGCAGCTTCCTGACTTTCAGGTTTTCTATTGGTAGTGCAGCAAGAGGCCGAGTTCTTTTCATCATAGCTCATCCCTGAAGTGATTTCTTCACGAACTCTGTTCTCAGAAAGAATAACTTGATGATGTGCATCTGAACCATGTGGTTGTCTACTTGGAGAAGTACATTCTACCAACAAGCTATTCAAATCATTAGATCGCTCACTTGGGCATGTTTTCCTGTCTGATAGTTCAGTCTGGTCTCCTTCAACTGTTGGATTTACATTGGTACTTGCTATCATCGGTTGACCATTTTCACTTCCATTTGTTCTCGGCAGCTCAACAACCTTGGAACAGTTACCACATTTCCATCCCATTGGACAATAGCAAAGAAGTGTCAAGCAGTCCTCGAGCGATGCAACAGAGTTCATATGTACTGCCTCATCATCAGTAATATCACTGCTCTGAGCTCTCCCCTTGTCTTCTGTAGTAGGTTCTACTGAGTAAGTGCTCTCCTTGGCTTCTATATCAACAAGTGGAGGTGGACCAGTATTTTTTGGACTGTGAGGATCTACTATTGATTCATCCATTCCTTCAGTGTCATCAAACAAGTTAGGAATGAAATCAAGAGCTTTTATTGGCACTTCAATGATCTCTCGTGGGACATCATTCTTCTGAGTCTGCAAACGACCGTGTGCAACATCCTCCACTTTAGTAGAATCTGCAGATTCAAGCATACAGGGATTTAGCTTTATCTGCATTAGCAAGATCATGCAACCAGAAACCCTCATCCTTTGCATATTTTTAGAATCTTTAACCACCACATTCTAAGGTCTCTTTTCTCGACAATAACCATACACGCTTAAGTTAACCAACCATTTTAGAGCAACACTTATTTTATGAAGGTAAGGACTCAAGACCCTGAGTTATCTTCAAATGTCAATTCGAACTACTACACTATAGCATACACTTTTGCCATAATAAGACTGTTGAAATATCCAGCCCAATTTTTCGTAGCCACCCCGAAGGCTTTGCTGCTACTTCTTTATTCCATATGTAGAATGGCATCAACAATTTTCTCTGCTTAGCTATCACCAGAGCTCCATTTCCAAAAGTGTCATCTGTTCCCGTGTTCAGAAAAATAGCTAGCTTGTATTAGATCTCACTATTCCACACCTGCGGGCCTGTTCCACATTCTATGTTTTAAGTTAGCTAGAGGAGCACATAGACTTACCAACTTGTGAAGGCTTGGGTATTTTCTCCATGGCCTCATCTCCAAATTCTGAACCAGGAAACTGAGAATCACAGCCTTCAGCAATTGTTTGAATCTTTTCTCCATCAGTCTTGTCGGTTTGTTGGAATAGTTCCTTACGAGTCTTCGTCGGAGATCCACCGCTTCTGGTCATTGGTGGTAACGTAACACTTCTGGCTGGACAATCCTTTGATGGCAGTGCCAGTTGGAGCTCATCGAATTGCAGATCCAAAACTGAATTAGTTGAGCAACTTATGCAGTATAAGGTCTGACGCAGCCAGCCCCCGAAAATGGAATTGCCAATTGGACGAAACTCTGCACCCCCATGCAATTTGTTTAGGTCCTTCGTCTCCTCCTCCAAAGCAGTGCGCAAAGATGTAAGAAACTCTTGGCTGTCCTGCATATAAGAGCCCTTGAACTGTGGATTAAACACCCGCATACCTTCCAATAGCATCTCTGGATCCAGCGCGTGCCTGGCATCATTTGTGCTGCTTGTCTCCACAAATAATTGCTTCAGGTGCAGACCAATGCTCCCCAGCCGAGCACCCGGTCCTAAAATCGTTGTCCTCAGCTCACCGAGCGCAAGGAGGCACTGAAGCAGTGCATTCATGTAGCATGTGTTTCCAAGATTCGGCAACCCTCTGATAACACAGCCATTCCCATTAGCATACCCAGACGCATCATTGCCGGTCACTATTGCCCACGAATCCTTTGCATAACTCTCGGGCACCGTTCCCCACACATCCCATCCATTGCTGGCCCACATTGCCCGCTCAACCCTTTTATTTCTGGCCAGAGCTGCCCACTCATCATCGCTCAGCTTGTCCTGACCGAGCTTCAGAACGTGCCCACACTCGAAGCAGTAGCCCTTATACGGTTCATCGTACCACAGAGCAACCCAATGGTAGTCCCTGGTGGCGTGCAAGCGGGCGTGTCCCTGCGGATTTTCCATGCCCCCCTTCTCCCCGGTGCAGAATGTAGAGGTGCACTCCGTGCACACCATGAACCTAGCAGCAGCTCCCCTCCAGGTGCAGGTGGTCGTGCACAGGAAATGCTCGCACTCTGGGAGCTTCTCGGCGGTCTTGATATCAAGCACCATATCATCCAGCTCCTCCCTGTCCTTGAACAAGTGCTCGCACGACCCGATGTCGTATGTGCAGTCGCTGGTCTCCTCCGCTTCCCCAGTCGATGGCGACTCGCTCAACAACACAGGTGCCTTGGACGCAGGCAGGTCCAGGTGCGGGTATTTCTGCGTGTTCTCAGGGTTCTGCGGGTTCTTGCCCCCCGTCTCGCACCCATCCTTTGCAATGCCGGACACCGATCCCCAGCCATCCTTTGCAACGCTATCCCCCAGTCCTTGCTGATCCTTTTTGTTTCTGGCCGCCACTGCATAGTCATCTTCGCTCCGGTCACTGAGCCTCATACCGCGCGCACACAAGAAGCAGTATCCCAAATTCGGTTCATCGCACCACTGAGCAACCCAATGCGTGTTCTCGCCGGCGTGCCAGAGGGCATGCTCCTGCGGACTTTCCCTGTTCACCGGCCACCCAGAGCAGAAGAATCTGGAGCAGTCTATGCACTTCATCATCCCTTCGTTGCCCTTCCAGGTCGTCTTGCACTTACTAAGATGGCACGTCCGGCGCACCTCCAGCTGCTCCGTGAGATAATACACGTGCATATCCAGGAGTTCGCGGTCCAAGCGTATGTGCTCGCACCGCCCGCCGTCGCCGATACTGTCGCTGCTGGTCCCCGCCTCCGCTTCCCCGGACGATGGCCACTCGTCGCTCGACTCCGTCGGAGACGCAGGCGCGTCGCTGCATCCAGGACCAGCCAGCGGGTCCAGGCGCGGGGATTTCTGCGGGCTGTCGGACGCCTCCTCCGCCCTCTCCCTCTTCTCCTCTACCATCACGCCTGTCGCCTGGAAACTAGGAAACAACGAGAATGAGTCAAGTGAATTCTGAACCCCCAAACCAGAACCGTACGGACTAGAGTTAGCAGCGCCTGAAGCAAAAATCCTGAAGAATCGGAGAACGAGAAAAAACTTCACCAACAAGTCGAGAAGAGATCCAACATTCCGCTAGCGAGGCATCAAGAGGTTCGCAACATACGGTGGAAAAGCAACCGAGAACGCCAGCGAGGCGGAGGACAAGGAAAACCTCCCCCGTCAACACACGAAGAATCCGAGCATTGCGGCGGAGAAACACGCAAGAGCGGCGCCGCGGATCCGATTCGGGGACCGAGAGAGAAACCCACCGGTCCACCGACACCACGCGATTAAGCAAGCAAGCAAGCACGCGCGCACCCAGCGACTCGGCGGAGCGGGATTCGGGGGAGAAGGAGGCGGGCCTTACCAGGAGACGGCGAGGGAGAGGGCCTCGGAGGAGGAAACCGAGCAGCCGGGGGAGGCGTCCGCGACGAGGCCGAGAGAAGGTGGAGGAGGAGGAGGGAGGTGGGGAGGAGCGGGAGGCGGTTTCGCTGGTCGGGGACGGTGGCGGGCGCCGGGGCGGGTTTGTTGGGCTGGCTGAGGAACTGTTGCGGCCGTGCGTGCCGAATGCTATGCTTGGGGGTTTGTTGACGGCGCTAATCCTCTCCTTCTACGAAGATCACGAGTCCGCGAATGCGTGTGGCAGCGGGCCAGGCCCGCTGGGCCTAGTTCCGGAGACCCATGTCCAGCTTGATCTCCAAAAATAAAATGAGCCAACTTTTCTCAAATTAAGTAAATAATAATGAGCCAATTGTTTGACAAAAAAATAGTGAGCCACTTTCTTACACTAGAAAAATTAATGAGCAAAATCTTTCTCGAGAGATTTAGCGAGTGAATCTTTTTCTTCTTGTTGTTGCATGTATAAACGCAACCGACATCACACCATAAAAATGCCCCACATAGATTTAGGCGCCGGAGATGAACTCCAAGCGTGAATAGCGATGGCGATATGTACAAGACATCGGAATTTGGTGGCGGAGGTACGGTTCTGAGGAACCACAATGAAAGCTTCATAGCAGGAGTGTGCCATCTTTTTTCCTTCGGTTGCCGATCCAGAGCTAGCAGAACCGCTCGCTTGTCGTCGTGCAATCAAACGCCATGGAAATCAATGTGAGGAGGCTAGTGTTGGAGACTGATTCTCCGGCGGGGGGGGGGGGGGGGGGGGGGGGGGGTTGTGATACGTAAGATAACTGATCAAGTTAAGGATCTGTCTGCATACGGGCATGTGGTTCAGAAAATCAAAACATTACTTCAAACTCTTGATGATTTTGAGGTGGGCTTGGTGCGTCGCTTTGTGAATAGCGCATCACATGTAATGGCAAGGGAAGGTTGCACTAAAAAACTTTTCTTGAACAACAGAAGGCGTAGGAAGCGCCAAACTTTTTATTCGGCTCGATAGCAATGTACAACATGGATTACAAAGCCCTGAAACTGAAAATTAGAAAGAGGAGAAACTATAGGGTAGGTCATATCCTTGTGAGCTGAAGCAAAGCAACATATGTCAGGTTCAACATGTGACCTAAGAAACTGATGAACTACATTATGAGCAATTCCATTTATCTCTCTTGAAATATGAAAGATCTAAAGAGTAGAACAAGTCAACTAAAGTTTTCCTGATAGTCCAAGGAGTAGAAGCCTTTGAAATTCTCCCATTCACCGCAACCGAACCCAAGGAAAGGCAGTATGTAAGAAACGTGGGTTGGGTAATGTGAAGAGGTGTGTTGGTGATGGATGTGGATGCCTCGAGCTGCACATTTACTTCATATTGATCCCGCGACAAAGGAAGATAAACTCCAACACCGGTAGTTGATCATCCCTGAGATAAACCTGGAACATTTTTACATTTAAAAGTTGCATCCGAATAAAATTTGGGCCCTGCAATACAAAGATCAGATTTAAGTGTTTGACCCTGCAAAGGAATTTGGATAGTAGGAGTTTAAAGAAGGATTGGAGCATGAGGCTGGAAGTGATGAGAATTATTAATAAGATCACAAGGCTCAAGAGACAAAGCATTTGTTGCAATATTAACATAGCCCTAGTAGGAAACCCTAACAGGAATAGTTAGTCAGTGGCGCAGCATGAAAATTGGACACTGATGCTATTTTCATCAAGTACTACTAGCGTCGGATCGGAGCATGTAACTAATACGGTATAGTTAGTGGCGTTGAAAATCTGGTGGATGTCCGTAGTGCGCGGCGCCCACCAGTCTAGCCAATCAGGAAGTAGTACAATCGCTGGAAAAGGAACACGCGGGTAGTACTTATGATACTACGGGCATGGGACGAAGTTTGGTTTGAATTTAGTGGGGTCGGCCCATGTGATCAGCGCCACAACTTAATGAAGCTCCAAACATCCACCTGATGCCCTGCAAGACATACAAGGCTATGTAGCACTTTCTGGAAGTATCTCAATTAGTCATCATCCAAACGAAGAGCAGAGAAGAGTATTTATATTAGCGCTTCTGTCACACATAAGGTGTCACAATTCTTATGTGAAGTAACTACTTGTGATTCTGCAAATATTGTTACTATCCTGGTGGACAAATAAACAAGAGCGATAAGAACAATAGGCTTGTAGTAACAACAATAAAAACACTTGAAAGTAAATAACATAGAGTTGTGTTTCCTGCAATGGAGAAATCAGGCACAGAGAGATTTCATTTCATGGTATACATCGAGTTTGCCAGTGCGACGGTAATACCAATTACCTTGTATCATGTTTGTAGTGTTTTATATGTTTGTTCTGTAGGCGGATCACCCTAAGGTCATGGAACTCCTCCTAGCGGGATTACATTCCACTCTATGGTCCTGCTTCGTTGTTGCCACGTGTGGTCGTCTCTACAATTAAAGTCCTCAGACCGAAACCAAGCAGTAATTTTAATGGATCATCATTATCTCATATTGTCTTTGGTCCTCATAGATGTCTCCACCTGTTACGTCAGAGGTCACAGATTTCCTAAACAATATGTGTTAATTGTGTAGTTCTTGAGATCATGTTGCCTAGGCCCTTAAGTTGGACAACACACATAGAGTTCACCAAAGTATACCAACGTACTAGACAGATCATAAGACTACAAACACAAATGATGACATATAGATCAAGCACAAGTGAATCTTACCACTCACCTACATCTCCCACGCCTAGGTTACTCATGCATCATAAGAGAATAGCCAATCACACAAGAGATTGAACCCGTGAAAACCATACTGATAATACAGTGAAGATCCACAATAAGATGAAATGAATAATTCAAATAGCCTTGATCTCCAGATGAATAATAACAGAGTTTACAACTTGTTCTTACAACTTGGAATTCCTCTTACAATAGTGAAGGATGAGAATGATGATGAAGATGGAATGACCAAAACTAGGAAGATCCCGGAAGGTTCTTCGGACCTCTCCCTTCTTTGTTATGGAAGTGGTGGTGGCGGCTAGGGTTCTCTCCTCCCCTGGGTGCCTTCACGAAAGTGTCTTGTATAGACTTGGTGGGACTCCTAGCACTTCATACGACCACCCATGCGAGCGGTTGCACTTGCATGGAAGGCCGTCCTTTGCTCTGCTGCGCTAGATGGCTTGGCTCTCCACATGGAAATTGCTCGAATTGACTTGATTTGTAGTAATCCCCCTTGCTCTCCTTCCATAAATGATATTTTCTACCAAACAATGGAAAAATGGATTTCCTTCTCTTTTGAAGGATTAGCGTTAGAAATAACAGAGAAGTGGCAAGAATCCGGTGAAAACCAAATAGGAATCACTTGAAAATGATCACAAATTCTCGAGCCATTAACTCCCCCAAGCTTAACACTTGCTCGGCAAATAATAAATCATAAGACTGAAAGGGATCTTGACATGGCTAGGAAGAAGTTTTACCAGCTCGAGAAGATATGATATATCCATCGTCACTTATCTTGCAATTTCAGTTAAGAGAATATTTGCATTTGAATAGCTCATTGCCTAGCCACGTATAGTCTCCTACACTAGTTATAATTTCTCAAACCAAAATTTTCGTTGTTAACCAAGTGCTAGGCAGGCAAAAATGTTCCTCTCAATAGAATGGATTTTCTTTTAGAATCTTTATAAAACAAATGCAACTAGGGAGTTTCGGAAGAGAAGAAAGCAAAGAACTCAAACATTTCATTCACACCCACAAGTATCTCCTAGTCAGGACTCTCAAGCACTTCTCTCAATCATTATTCTTTGGAACTTCAATCTTTGGTGACGGCGTTATGCCAAAATTTACTAAATGCAATGGGGTTCCGTTGTGGCGGAATTTTGTGCACTATGGATCAAGAAGGGTTGTCTCTTTTGAGCTCAGCGATCAGTGCTCTTATTTACCCCATACACACTTCTTTGGAGAAGATCGATCATTTACCACTCAATCTCCAAATTCGTGACGGTGTTGCAGTTATGTGAGTTATCGCAACATATAGCAATGAGACATAAAGCCAGTAAGAAGTTGGAGCTGCATGATTTTAGTATCGAGAGCAAATTTTGGCATAACCTCAATCACTTGAAATATTCATTCCTCCAAATAACTCTATTGATCGGTCTTATCAAGACATTCAAATTTAGTACTATGGAGTTGAATTGCTTGAGTGCTAGTTCTGTTAAAAAATCCGAGCCCCTAAGTTCTTTAGAATTTCTTTTTAGAGCAAAATCATGCTTCATAGCAAGGTTTCACTAGTAAATTTGAAGTTGGGAGTTATGACTAAATGATATTCAACTTATGAGGGGAACAAAACTCAAGTGCAACAAGCCAAATGAAGATACTTTCTTAAAAAAAATTGCGAGAAAATGGATTATGCATATATTATACCTTCTCACGTTGGTTCACTTCTTCTCCGTAGTCAAAGCTCCACTTCGTTTTCTTCATTTCCAACTTGCTAGTGGTGAACAAATCTGTAGGCTTGAATAAAGAAAGATACAAAAGAAGAGAATTCCAACAAGACAAGAGTAAAGTTTGCTCTTCAAATTTATTATGCAAACTGAAAATAAACATGCTAACAAAAGAAAAGGAAGAAAAATAAAATATCCATGCATGGATAACTAGGGGACGAGCTCCCTCAAGCTTATTCTCTTGGCCCACTCTCTAGTCCATGTCCTCATCATCGTGGCCACTCAGAGCAGTATGAGGCCATTGCATCTGAGATGGACCACTAGAGGACTGACCTCCCAGCTAGGGTGTGGCTGCTAGAAAGTGAAAATAGAATGCATACCCATTAACTAGGTGGATGTTGTTGTTAGTCTCATGGAGGTCTGTACGGATCCCTCCAACTTGTTGTTGCAGCTGCTGAAACTCTACCCTAGGCACGTAGTCAATACCCTACCCGTAGTCTACATGCGGAGCATACTGGGGTGGATTTCCACACGCATTCTGATACGTCTCCAATGTATCTATAATTTATGAAGTATTCATGCTATTATATCATCTGTTTTGGATGTTTATGGGCCTTACTAAACACTTTTATATTATTTTGGGGACTAACCTATTAACCGGAGGCCCCGCCCAAATTGTTGTTTTCTTGCCTATTTCAGTGTTTCGAAGAAAAGGAATATCAAACGGAGTCCAAATGGAATGAAACCTTCGGGAGCGTGATTTTTGGAACGAACGTGATCTAGGAGGCTTGGAGTTGAAGTCAGGGAAGCTTCGAGGTGGCCACGAGGCAGGGTGGCGCACCTGCCCCCCTGGGCGCGCCCCCACCCTCGTGGTCCCCTCGTGGCTCCCCTTACCGACTTCTTTCGCCTATATATATATATCCATATACCCTAAAAACATCGGGGAACAGAAGAGATCGGGAGTTCCGCCGCCGCAAGCCTCTGTAGCCACCAAAAACCAATCGGGACCCTGTTCCGGCACCCTGCCGGAGGGGTGATCCCTCACCGGTGGCCATCTTCATCATCCCGGCGCTCTCCATGACGAGGAGGGAGTAGTTCACCCTCGGGGCTGAGGGTACATACCAGTAGCTATGTGTTTGATCTTTCTCTCTCGTGCTCTTGATTTGGCACGATCTTGATGTGTCGCGAGCTTTGCTATTATAGTTGGATCTTATGATGTTTCTCCCCCTCTACTCTCTTGTAATGGATTGAGTTTCCCCTTTGAAGTTATCTTATCGGATTGAGTCTTTAAGGATTTGAGAACACTTGATGTATGTCTTGCATGTGTGTATCTGTGGTGACAATGGGTTATCACGTGATTCACTTGATGTATGTTTTGGTGATCAACTTGCGGGTTCCGTGACCTCGTGAACTTATGCATAGGGGTTGGCACACGTTTTCGTCTTGACTCTCCAGTAGAAACTTTGGGGCACTCTTTGAAGTACTTTGTGTTGGTTTGAATAGATGAATCTGAGATTGTGTGATGCATATCGTATAATCATACCCACGGATACTTGTGGTGACATTGGAGTATCTAGGTGACATTAGGGTTTTGGTTGATATGTGTCTTAAGGTGTTATTCTAGTACGAACTCTATGATAGATTGAACGGAAAGAATAGCTTCGTGTTATTTTACTACGGACTCTTGAATAGATCGATCCGAAAGAATAACTTTGAGGTGGTTTCGTACCCTACAATAATCTCTTCGTTTGTTCTCCGTTATTAGTGACTTTGGAGTGACTCTTTGTTGCATGTTGAGGGAGTGTTATATGATCCAATTATGTTATTATTGTTGAGAGAACTTGCACTAGTGAAAGTATGAACCCTAGGCCTTGTTTCAAAGCATTGCAATACCGTTTACACTCACTTTTATCATTAGTTACCTTGCTGTTTTTATAATTTTTGATTACAAAAACCTATATCTACCATCCATATTGCACTTGTATCACCATCTCTTCGCCGAACTAGTGCACCTATACAATTACCATTGTATTGGGTGTGTTGGGGACACAAGAGACTCTTTGTTATTTGGTTGCAGGGTTGTTTGAGAGAGACCATCTTCATCCTACACCTCCCACGGATTGATAAACCTTAGGTCATCCACTTGAGGGAAATTTGCTACCACTACAAAAAAAATACACTTCCGTGATGATACGTGTTTGTCACAGTAGGTCGCGTTTTTTGTCATGCATGTACATCCATGACAAATTTATGACAGAATCAAGATAGTCATACCTGTGCTGTCGTAGAAGTGTTCCATGACATTACCAAAATTATCATCACGGAAGTGTCCACTTCCATGACGATAAATCGCGCGTCACAGAAGTGCTTTCGTCAAGGGTGACCGACACGTGGCATCCACCGTAACGGAACGCCGTTAAGCTATCGGGTCGGGTTTTGGATCCGATAACCCGTTAACAGCCCCGACCAATGGGGATTTTCCACGTGTAAAATCATCATTGGCTGGAGGAAACACGTGTCGGCTCATCATTGGGACAGATGTCATCCACTCATTGGACAGAAGGCGCCTATGATACGTCGACACGTGGCACGGCCCAACAGAGGCCCATTCCTGTGAAAAGGCCGGCCCGTTTGACTTGGTCAAAAGGTGGCGGCCGGCCCATGGAAAGCCTGTTAACGGCCTGTTCGCATATAGCCCATTTACAGCCCGCTAACCCAAGGCCCATTACGCCCTATCCAAATTAGGCCCAGTAGCGTCATCTGGGCCATCCAATATGATTCCAGCCCGTTTTCACTTCTGGCCCATGTATGGCCCATGACGTCTTTCGGCCCATATGAGGCCCTATGTAACTCTTGGCCTATTAACGGCCCGTGGTGAAACTGGCCCGTAATGAACAGTGTATCACTTTACACCCATTAACGGCCCATGGTGAAACTGGCCCGTAATGAACAGTGTATCACTTTATACCCATTAACAGCCCGTTATTCCGTTGGGCCGTTTCCAGCCCATGTTATCTTTCGGCCTTCTCAGAGCCCATTTATTCTTGGGCTCATTTCCAGCATTCGTTTACTTACGGCCCGTTACTGTAATTTTCTTCTTGTGGGCCAAATTCAGCCCGTGGTTACAGTCGGCCCGTTTGTGGTCCGTTAATACATTGGACCGTTTTCATAGCGTCATCAAATACGGCCTATTAACGATGGCCCGTTATGGTCGGCCCATGAATGGACGATTCCAACTCTAGCCCGTTTACGACCATAATGCGGTCTGTTTGGCCCATGTTTGGCCAATCGATTATACGGCCCGTATAAGGCCCATTGATGATACGGCCCGCAGAAGGCCCATTGTTTCTACGGCCCATAGAAGGCCCATTGTTTCTATGTCTCGTAGAAGGCCCACTGTTTCTACGGCCAGTAGGAGGCCCAGTGTCACTACAGTAAATATTAGCCCATGGTTATTGTGGCCTAGTTTTAAAAACTAGGTTATTGCAGCCACTAGCTAACCGCGGAAAAAGAACTGCAATGACTACAAGCAAACAAATAAACAAGACAACAAGGAAATAAATAAGCAAGCAACTAACGCTAGGCTATCACGGCTATTACACATATTACATCCACTGGGCATCAAAGTTCGCCACCAGTGCAAATATAGGGAACAAAGCAGCATATCATATACACTGGTTGTCAAAGTTGGCGACCAGCGCAAATAAACGCCGCAGCAAAACAAATCCAGAACTGAAACGACTTCAGAAGATCTCAAGAAACAATATCCTGGGTACCCATAATGCTGGCAAGATGCTTAGCAAGCTTATTAACTTTCTCTTGTTTGGCGCTTAAATCCTCCAGCGCTTGCTGTTGCACCAGAAAATATGCATCTGAATTCTGCAGGGACTTCCTCAGTCCTTCAGCTTCCTATCGCAGCACATCCGATCGATGTCTTTCAACTTGAAGTTGAGACTCAAGAAGACGAACTGATTCAGGCAGCGAGTTCGAAGAGCTTGTGCCAGCAGTAGTGGCCAGTAACTCGAACACTACATCAAGACAGGACTTTTGGGTTCCCTCACTGTCGTCAAGATAGTTTTTATCAGCTTTCTTGGAGACCAACAGGGATGTCTCACTATCTTGAACCTTATCTGCATTACTTCCTTTACCATTGGATAACGCGGTACTGTTCTCCAATATTTTGTCCGCATTCTAATAGAGAAACAAGCAGACACATCACATGTTTACCATGTTGTATATGAAACTCATTTTGGTAAATGAGTTCAGTAGTAAAGTGGACAGGATAACAGCATGAAACAAACATATATCTATGTACCATGGTCACTTTATGGTCTATATCATTCTAGTTTTTGTTGCCAAATCAAGATAGAGACACAGTTCAAATAATATTTGTTCAAGACAAAGCAGAATAGACAGAATATAAGTGTGGGTAACTATAGAGCAATAACAACACTTGTAATGTGCATGACATGAGAACATAACTGTTTATTCAATTGAAACTGAAATCAACATAGAGCAGGTTACAACAGCAAACCAGTTAAAGAAACAGGTTTAAAACATACTTGTTGCGCCATTGGAGTTTCAATTCCATCCTTCAAATTTGAAAATAGTTGGTATGAGTAAATACAGTAATGCAAGAGCAAAGGAGTATGAACCATAGCTACAGAACCTGACCTGAGAACAAATCTTCTTCTCCTTTAAGCGTTGAGTTGGGATTCGGAGTGGTGGTCCTCGTGCTTTGGGCACTGCAGTTCCCTTACTAACTGCTCGTGTTTGGGTGCTCTGTGGTGGAGACGGTGCTGTGTCAACTGGAACTGGGTTACTATCTGCCGGGGTTGGGGTTAGAAGGGGTGTAGCTGGTTCTCTGTCCAACTGGGTAGGGGTACAATCTGCGAGAGTCTGGGTTATGTGTGGTGGATCTGGTCCTTGGGCAAGTACAACCATGGTTCTATCTGCATCAACTGGTAGCACTATCTTTTCTGAAGACCGTGTTGTTACTCCCTTAGATACTGCCATCACGCTCTCCAATTCAAATGGCTGATAAACAAGAAAAGTAATTGAAAGTATAGACATTGTATGATAGACAGGTGCAATGGATAGTGGGGAATAAAAGAGGGCATGAAATAATTCATATTTATGTTGTTTAACCAAACAGGATAGCATGACACAATTTCACATATATGATGGCTAACTAAACAGCATAGCATGACACAATTTCACATTATGATGGCTAACTAAAAAAGATGGAAAGACATAGTTCAAAATATGAGACTATGTAAACAGGATGACATGACATAACTATATAATGTGTTTATTAAATAGGTTGGCATGCCATAATTCACATACATTCACGGATAGAATGCCATAATTCAAAATATGATGACTGTAAACACTAAACAGGATGAGATGATATAACTATATGATGTCTTTATTAAATGGGTTGCCATGCCATAATTCAGATAGATGATGTGTATGTACTATGTAAACATGATGGCATGATATAATTCAAATATATGATTTATATAGTAAGCAAGTAAGCAGATGGCAATCCATATATGATGTAAAAACTAAGCAATGCAAGACAACATGCATGACATGGGTAATATAACCCTGCCAAGTTTGAGCATAGACCCCAGGGGGGAAATAAGACTGGTCATCAGTCTCTGAATCCTCCTCTGAGGAGCTCTCTGTAACCAGCAAGATGTCTGCTTCAGCAGGTAGCATTGTCTACTCTGAATACCTTGTTTTCACTCCAGATACTTCCATCACCGCTTCAAATGGCCGATGCACAGGAAGAGTAGTTGAATATACAAACGTTGTCGACAAATGGAACACGTAATACAAAAAAATGATAGCATGATATAATTCACATACATGATGATTGGCTAATGTCGGAGTAAATGGCCACGGGTAGCCCAACCGACTACCCCTGGTTCTTCAGAAAAATTATCAGGCCTTTGGGCCTTCAAGCACTCCAGGCATTCGGGCCGCCTTCCCTGGCCGGCTACCTCTGAAGCCGACTCCCGGAAGGCGACCCTGCCTCAGCAACCCCTCCCCAGGACGATTACAGGGTGGCCGACTCCAAGAAGCCGGCCAAGAAGGACGCCGACTCCAAAGAGCCGGCCAAGACCACAACCACTCCAAGCCACTCCCACATAACGGCGACAAGACGGGGTGTGGCCACAGTGCGGCCCACTACCCCCGAAGCCCGAGGCGGGCATGGCTACAGGAGGCCGTACGCGGCGGCCGTCTCCCGTGCGGCTCGGCACTGTAGCCATGCCAGCCTCGACGTCATCCACGACCGACTCCTGTACGGCCCAAGGGCGGCGGGCCCCTTCAGCCAGAGAGAGGCGCGAAGACGGCCCGGCCTCTCCCAGTCGGCCAAGGGCATAGCCGGCCCCCAGAAGCCGGCTACTCCCTTCCTCGAAGCAGGAGCCCCATTAAGGAGACAAGACGAGGTAAGGCTACAGTGAGAGCCCCCGAGGCGGCCCACTGTAGCCACGCTTACCTCGACAAAGCCCTCGTCATCAGAGGCGAGGCTACAGTAAGCAGCCGCCGACAAGGCCCTAGGCGGTGGGGCCGGCCTGTCGACCAAGGAGCCGGCAGCCGGCGGGACCCACCAGCCGGCGGGACCCAATTGCCGGCGGAGAAGCCGGCAAGCGTAGACACTGACGGCTGGGACCAACTCCTAGTCGGATTACCATTGTACCCCCGGGGGGTAGGCCTATATAAACCCCCCGGAGCACCCATGCAAAGGGTTGGCCTCTGAGCATAGTTGGCTTCCAAGCATAGCACACACACCATAGATAGAGGGAAGCAAGAGCTAGCCTTGTTCTTCTTCCCCCTTGATCCCAAACAGCTCTAGGAGCGATTGTAGCTACCCTTTCTCGATCTAGTGATCATGCGGAGACCCCGCAGAGCAGGACTAGGGGTGTTATCTCCTCGGAGAGCCCCGAACCTGGGTAAGATCCGCCGGCGTGCATGTCTTCGCCTCATCTCGTTTCCGGGCACCGGCGACGTTTTATTGGCTCCCATAATGATAAGCCATCCCTTGGCATATGTCGCACCAACCACCCGACAGCTAAACAGCATGGCATTGCATAATTCACATATATAATGCCTTTGCAACAAGATAGCATTGTATAATTCACATATATAATGTCTTGCAACAAGATGGCAATGCATAATTCACATATATGGTAATTAGACACTGAACAGGTGGCATTCACACAAAGCATGTCTAAACTAATCAAATGACATAGCAATGCGAGACACCATACGCACGATATGAGCAACATAACCCTGCCAAGTTAGAGCATACACCTCAGGGGGGGAATAGGACTGGTCATCTGTCTCTGAATTCTCCTCTGAGGAGCTATCCGTAACCAGCGAGATATGCGCTTCGTCAGATAGCATAGTCTGCTCTGAAGACCTTGTTTTCACTCCAGAATTTGCCATCACCATGTCAAATGGCTGATGCGCACGAAGAGCAGTTGAATGTATTAACATTGTTGACAAATGTAATATGTAACGGGAAAAAAAGGATGGCCTGATATAATTTACATATAAGATGACTGGCTAAGCAGGATGGCATTGCAAAATTCACATATATGATGCCTGGCTAAACAAGATGGCGTTGCATAATTCACATAAACGACGAATAAACTAAACAGCTGGCATTCGCACAAAGGATGTCTAAACTAAGCAGATGACATATTTGATGTATAAAGTAAGCAATGCAAGACACCATATGCATGATATAACCAACATCAGCATGCCAAGTTAGAGCGAAGACCTCAGGGGGTAAATAGGAGTTGTCTTCTCCTTCTGAATCCCCCTCAGATTAGATATCTTCCTCTCGATTACAATCCGAAATGCATGGAGGGGGGCTGCCTTTGCGCCTACCATGGAGCGACATCTGCATGAAATTTTATTGCCACGCAAGGCTCGTCTCTTTTGCTGTACATGTTCAGTTCCATTGTTTACAATAAATGTCATGCATAGGAATAAAACATAGTGAGATTATGTAAGGAGTGCATGCAGAAATCCAGAGTGATGGTAGCAACCTGTGGATAGACCCAAAACCAATAATAGCAGGCAGATAATGGCTTCAGTTAAAAAATACAGATAATGGCTTCTTTACTGTTTGTTTCCCACCCAACATGAAACTCATAGTAGACACCGGAGATTAACCAGATAGTAGATAGATACTATTGATAGCGGCCCCGATATGTACCCCACAACCATTTAAAAACTCAAGTTTGACCATTAGTTTGGAGCTGACTCAGAGTCTAATCAGTGAACAGGACAATAAAGTAGCATGTAATATTAAGTGATGCATAACGTAAGCAGACACGAAAGAGTGTGACCTCTCTTGCGGACCCGTGTAGTCCTCGAGGTCATCTGCTCGGTTGATGATGGTAATGCAGTTTTCATGGCTGCCAGCGGCGGGGAAGAAGATCTGAGGCGGCAAAAGACAGTATGGAGGGCGGATCCCTGCTATGCTGGACCCTTCTGTCGTTGGAGCAGCTGAGTTGGGGTGGACGACGGCGCAGCAGGAGCGGGACAAACCACGCAAGGTTTTCTTTGACAACTATCTGTAAGAGAAGTAATTCTGTAAGGGCTCGTTTGAATTGGAGGATTCCAACAATGCAGGGATAGGAAATAGACAGGAATAGGATAGGAATGCACGTGCAAAACAGAGAATTTAAAAACACAGGATTTCTGCCAATCTGGGTGTTTGATTCACAACAATTGGAAGATCACAGGATGCAAAGAAGCATGGTGAGATTAAGTCAAACCACAAGAAAATGTACGGTTATAATGCTATTATGCTACTATCTCTTAGTCTTGTGCTTCATGAATAGGAATTTGAAAAGGAGGACAAGTGAAAATTAAAATTCCTACGTTTTTTCTTTCAAGGAGACACTAAAGGAACAAATCCGTGTGCTCAGTGGACAATATATATAACATGTAGAGTAAAAAACAGATGCAACAAGTGTACAACCTCTTTGGCGAAGCCATGTCGATCTCAGCGTGATTGGGTTGGCCGGTGAGGATGCTCCGGCTGACTTTGCTGTCGGAGGAGGGGAAGAAGATCTTAGGCGTCTGGAGATGGAGCCCGAGGTACTGCTCCGCTGTGATGGAGGGTTTCGTCGTTGGAGCAGCTCCGGTGAGTTGTACGACGCCAAGGCTGAAGCAGGACAAGAGAGACAACGAACAACGTTAACCTGTGTGGAATTCTAATAGCATCTCCAATACATGACGTAAAATACATAACCACAAAGTGCTAGATGTAAAATACATCAGCCGCTCATCTCTGAACTTAACTGTCGAAACTGAACTTAACTGTCGAAACTGAACTTAACTGTCGAAACTGAATTTTGCTGTCGAAACTGAACACACTAGCAAGGTGAGGCTACACGTCGGTCGACTGACTTTTTCATCTTTGGTCAGTCGATTTTGCAGCCGTTGGATACGAAATCAAGGGCCTACGGTTCATCTTCAACCTCCACCCCCCTGAGCCGCCAGCCACCACCGGCCAAACAGCAGCCCCCCGCGCCGCCCCGCCCGCCCCGAAAACACTCCCCACCACCGGTCCGCCGCCGCCCCAGCCATCCCTCTAGGCCCCCCAGTGCCGAGCTTTTTCTCCGGCGATCCCCACGCCACCGCCCCGCCAACGCCCCGCCAACGCCGGCGACCACCGCCCCCATCCTGAAGCCTAAGATAGATAGTGGGGTACCTCTCCGGCGAGCCCCCCTCCCCGCTGCGGCTGGTTCTTCCTTCACCCCGGCGAGCCCCCCCACCCCCTGAAAATCGACTGACCCAAAAGTCGATTCAGTCGACTGAAGTGTAGCTAAATCGGAGCAGCATCGCAAGCAAGAGCAAGAGCGAGAGCAGCGCGAGCAAGAGCAATAGCAAGATCAGACCAGGCAGGGGACCGAGAGCAAGAGCAGAGCAGCAGCACGAGCGAGAGCTAAAGCAGTAGCAGCTCCTACTGATGTGGACGTCGCCGCCGAGGGAGCGACGCCGTGGAGGAAGTGGCCGGCGATGCCGCTGTGGATGGAGCCGCGCCGTGTCGGCTCGGGACCGAGCGCCGGCAGCACCGTGAGATCGAATCAAGAAGAAAATGCGGCGATTAGTGTACAACCTCTTTGGTGGCGCCGATTAGGCCGCAGCTTCATCCGAGGAAACGGTGATGATGATGCTCTTCCGGTGGTGCAGGTGAAGACGGCGGTGTGGGAATGGAGGTGGCGCGAAAGACGAGGGGAACGTCGGGGCAGCTCCTTGGAGGTGGAGGACGGGGTGGCTGAGCCGGCGGGACGATGAGATCGACGACGGATCCTCATCCGGTACGGTGGATGAGGGACGTCGAGGTGTTGCTGTGGACGACGTCGTCGGGGAAGAGGCTCCGGCTGGGTGGCGGACGGAGCAGGGTGTGGGGTTTCGTCGCGGGTTTTCGCGGCCTCGGTGTACGAATGGGTGGGCGGATGGGATGGCAGTGGGGAACCATGGCTTAGAGACGCGCTTGTCCGAAATGTGGGGTAAGTTACGAAAGTACCCCCACCGATTTGAGGCGGTTCTTTCGGTTCAGGGGCACCACAGGCATTTCGCGTGTCGGGATTTCACAGGAGGTGGGAGTTTTCGCGCGCGTTGTAATTTCGGAATAGCAAGGCGCGGGTTGAGATGGAGGGAGTTGTCGGAGCACAACGAGACAAAGATATATCTTAAATATTTCGGGCTAACAAGGCGCGGGTTGAAATTTCCGGACAAGCCTAACGTGTACTGTACCAAATCAATGCGCACTACAAATGTCATTCAAAACTTTGAATTCATGTTATGTTCAATTAAAATATTTCGCTACGTGTATAATGCATGCAACCTACTACTCAAATGAACGTTTTAGTGCATTCCAAACGTATATACTACCGCTTCAATATGAACTAAATTTGAATTCGTTTGTCTATTTGAATAAGATCTACAGTAATGATTGTTGTGAAGTCAAAGCATTTGAATTCGTTTCTCTGTTTTAATAAGATCTACAGTCATCATTATTTTCAAGTTAAACCATCGTTTGTGTATTATCTTCACAGCACACCACATCATTAGTCTCGAGTTACATATGAACTATGTGTACTATATGAACTCGAACTAGATTTTTTTGAATCCACTTTATTTTGATTTCAAATCACATTACATTTCTAGCTCTAGCTAGATCTTCATAATATAAACCATGTCTCATATGTATAATGTGTTTATCACATTATGTATGGTGCCCCGCCCCCTACGCCTACAAGTATTTAGATGTGAGTTGCAAACACCACACATTACCACAAATTCAAATAAAATGTGAGAATGTTCGATATATAGTATTGTTTAGATTGTTCGATATTTAGTTGTAAGCTGCAAACGCCACACATTATCACAAATTCAAATAAAATGTGAGATTGTTTGATGTATAGTATGGTTTAGATTGTTCGGCATTTAGCTGTGAGTTGCAAACGCCATGCATTATCACATTATGGTATAACATGTGCACAGCACGTGTATCACCGCTATATTCATGCATGCAATGTTTAAAACACTATGATCTCCTATTCAAATATATGAATCCGCTTTCATATCAAATTATGATCTTTGTTAGTCTCTTACACCCACACAATCCTCTAACCTTTGTAGCTACCACTAACTTTCTCTCGTGCATGCACACGCCCTCCTCGCCCTCCCCCTCCCTCGGCATTCTATCCACCGGGCACATTGATTTTTCTCTTTAGGTCGTTCTCCCAGAGTCTCCACAACTCCTTTCCGACACACACCGATCGATAAACCTCTCCAGCGATGCCCGCCTACAACATACACACACCCCTTCAATCTCCTCCTTTATGTGTCCTTGCCTTGTGTCTCTCATACGGTCAGACACACGTGTAAACTCTTGCCCCTCTTTTCATCGATCTCACAACCGCACACTCCTCCCCCTATCTAGCTAGTAGTTGGGCCTCTCGCACCACATCCTAGCTCCATTCTCTCTGTCTATCCGTCTCGCTGGGCCTTATTTGCCTCTAACAAATGGACGTACACCGACCGATCTCTCGCTATACATATAGCTAGCTAGGTCCTTATAACTCGTTTTTACCCACACGTTAAGCGATCTACCTCATTAGTTGCGTCTCTCCCTTCCTCCGACAAACAACAATTGATCTACCGATCTAGTTAGGTTTGCTTACCAAACACATGGTTCCCCGTCATCATCCATGGATGCGTCCCGACAGATCTATCACGCACAGGCACACACAGAAACACATCCCCACTCTTATTGATAACATTGCAGTTCCACCCTCAGTTTGTCTAGTAGGCCTCTCCCACCATCTTCGAGAAGCAACTCCATCACCCATCCAGCACTCTACCCCTCTCCCTCCCTCTCCCTCCCTCTCTCTCCTCTCTCTCTCTCTCTCTGTCCCATCATATTTCCCGTCCTTCAGTTATGTATGGATGTCGACCGATCTCCCTCAAGACATAGCTGGGTCTCTCCTTCTCAACACATATACGACTCGTTCTACCTCTATAGTTAGGCCTCTGCCTACCCCTCCCCCACCCCCTCCCCCACACACACCGATACATCGAGCGCTCTAGTCATGTCTCCCTGCCACACACAAACTTGACATGTGCCCTCTAACATTCCGGTAGGCCAGTCGCCCTATATCTTTGACTTGCACACACACACAATTTCGATGGCTCTCTTCATCGATCTCGCACCCACCCACTTGATCCTCTCTTCGACTCTATCGATAGCTATGACCCCTCCCTCTCTTCTCGTGGATTGCCCGACCCTCTATGTATGATATGGATAGGCCTCCATTTCACACACATTGCATGCAAAATTTTGTTTGAGATGTCATCGACACATATTCCCACAAATAATTCACGAAATCAACCCCCCACCACACCCCCACCCCAAAACAAAAAACACTCACGAACGCGGTTTGTATCTCTCACACACACCCACATAGGTGGGGGACGTGCACGAAGAGAAGAGGTGCATGCACGGCGCACGTACTCCCGTCTCTTTCCCAACCACACCCGCGCGGGTACACGGTGGAGCTCATTTCTGTACGAAAAAGGCAGCCCACGTGGTAATTTGGCACGTGTACTGGTTGTCCACTTGGTGGAGGGAGGATCGCCTACCACAGGTGAACAAACAAATTGCGACTTGACGTGTTATGTTAAAAAAAGAGGCAAACCATGTGGGGCCTACCTTAGAGGCAAGGCTCTATACACTGGAGTACTTTTGATGTGTCCCGTCAACTCGCAGAGCGAGGAGAAGCTTGCTTAGTACGCCGTCTCCCCCGCCCACGGGCGCGGTGGCTCGCAGGATGAGGTGAAGCTTGCTCCGCCTTACGCCCGCTCCCTCGCCCATGCGTGCGGTGGCTCACAGGACGAGGAGAAAAATTTACTACTCCCTCCGTTTACTCCTCGTCCCTACTACCTTGGTTATGGAGATTATATCATATTGTTTGGAGTATATATGTCCTTTAGTAGATTTCAATATGAACTACTAGTACATACTCCAAACACTGATGTATATAGACGTATTTTAGAGTGTAGATTCACTCATTTTGCTCCGTATGTAGCACTCTCCCTCGCCCCTCGACCCTCGCCCACGTGGTGGACGTGCAGCAATTCATTCGGTCTCATATAGCCAGAACGATATATACTGCACTACCATTATTGCTCGACTTCCCGAAGAGGCGAAGAGCCAATCGCAAGGTTAATATTTTGGAGATGCCAAGCGCAAGGTTATAGGAGAACGAGTAGTAGGTGCCGCGTCATTTATAAATAAAGTTTTTTTTCCAGTGGCACGTACGCAATATGATAGGTTCATATGGAGAGAAAAGGAAACCGCTCCACTATATACATAGTCAGGACGGGCCAGCCTACACGGTTGCTTGCTGGGGTTGCTCTCTTCACACTCTCTCGCACAAAATGACTGTGGCCACATCTCTAACATCCCGGCGGATCACATCCGCTTTGGGAAGGGGTGGATGCTTAGTGTAGATGCGGTGGTCGTCACCGACGGCAAAAACCCACTGTCGGCACGTCCCGATCAGGGGTCCCCGCCGTTCTCTCTCACAAAGCCGGTGAGGTTTCCTTCGTCCCTTGCTCACTGCCGCGACGTGGGCAGTTGCCGCCTCCCGCCGCCCTCCTCAGGTTGAGCTACGTCCCTCAGGTATAACTCCCTTTACAGCCGGCTTGCACCACTGCTCCAGCTGCCCACATCACTCCCTGTGGATATTTCTCTACTTCTTTGCCCCGCACATACCTCTACTGGCTTCCACGTATTGTATTTGTGATGAGTTTATGCGTATTGTATTTGTGATGAGTTTATGTCTCATCAACTAGTCCCAGTAATCTTATTCTAATCACGCATCTTCAATTTCTTTGCCACAGGGATGCTCATCTCGATTTTGGTGAAACTGCACAAAATGATCCGATGGTCAAAAGGTTGCAAACTTCATTTATTAGGAAGCTCGAACGTTGCCAGCAAATTGAAGCCTGGTCAGGGTTCACGGTTCAAGGGCTAGGGACTGCATGGATCGTTTTTTTCTTTAGCTGCCTCTGTTCCAAAATAAGTGTCAACTTTAGTAGTAGTACAACTTTGTACTAAAGTTTGCACAAAGTTGAGACACTTATTTTGGAACGGAGGGAGTACATATTTGCTATGATCTATCAATCATTGAGATGCAATAGCATGCATGTTAGTCTCCTTTGTATTTGATGAAATGTTGCAACGGGCAACCTTGGACGCAAGATACATGTAACAGAAGCTGGAAGCTTCATAGCATTGTACAAATTTATCTCGCTGATAAATTACAGTACGTACTATACTAGTACTTCCTCCGTTCCTAAATATAAGTCTTTGTAGAGATTTCACCATGAACCACATGCGGATGTATATAGATGCATTTTAAGTGTAGATTCATTCATTTTGTTCCATATGTAGTGGAATCTCTACAAAGACTTATCTACTAGTAATAGCTAGCCCCCACTACTAGGAATTCTCTATCCTCTCCTTGAGCCACATCATCAAAATTGAGAGGCTCTGCACTAAGCCACATGAAAGCATGCAGAAATACCGTGGCACATGCATGTGAGTGGGTTTTAAATCACATCAACATGTCTGCATCCAAGCATGCACCGGTAGCATGCATGTAAGTGAGCTTTTAAGTCCCATTAACATGTCAAAAAGAAAAATATAATCCCATTATGCAGTAGGAGTTGGCTGATCTTTTTTCCTTACGTGGGATGATCTAAATGATGATGGGAGTTTATTTAGTTTGGCTACCATATTTGTCATGCGGTTATAGAGTTTTTTTTAGTTCTATGAAATCGATAATTTTGCGCAGAGAGATATACTGTTGTTCCGCGACAACGCGCGGGGACTCATCTAGTAATATTTAGGAACGGAGGGAGTACTATGTAAAGAGTTAGGTGTCGCACGGTGATAGTGTGAGGTGGGCCATGTAATCACTGAGCCTGTGTGTTTTCACTGCTCTTGCACGCCTCCGCTGTAAGAATGGAGAAAATTGTAATCTAGTAGTAGTACCTCCTTTCGCCGAAAGCGTGGGACATCCAGCAGTCCTACCACCTCAGTAATAAAGACCAATGAGCCGTTAAATCACATAGACCCAGCAGTAAGTTGGACGGACGAAGCAACCATCACTCTTGCGCCAGTGAGAGGTCGCGTCCGCTCTGCCCGGGCATGAATGCGACACCGATTCTTTGGAGCGGCGCTGACCGTTTCGGGCGGGAAGCGCGCGCGGGCGATGGAGGGGCTTTGGGTGGGCCAGGCTGGTCAGGAGCGGGCGTGGCAGCTGTCCACATGTCCCTACCGGACACGCCCGGAAACGAGAGGATGCACCAACTCTCGCGGCTAAAATCGTACTACACTACACAACATCTCTCTGTAGGAGTAGGTCGATCTATCGCTCTCTCTAACACACACATGCTGTTAAACACACACACACACACACACACGCACACGCACGCACCTTGGTCCCGTTGCACCTTCTAACGTGACTTATTACACCTAGACAGAGGGAGTAGTAAGTATACGAGATACGGTGGCACACTGACTTAAGTCGAATACAAGTGCCCAAAATTTGTGTGCATGTTATAATAAGGATTCACTTAAAATAGTACATGAGCGAACAGAGGGATCAATTGGACAGTGTTCCCGAGCAGTAGCGAGATGTGTGAGGTAAGATACACCGCTGGCACTTTTAATTTTTCTTATTAATTTGTTTGTTTCACCCTCTGACTGGTGGGACCCAACGTACTACGTGGAGAGAGGTAAGGTGACTAAGGCTGCATTATTTCTGCACCACTGTGGATAGTCTTACCACCAAAGCCACATGACACGATTATGATTGAAATCCCAAGACTCCCACACACACAAAAAAACCACGGCATGCTTGTCACACGAATGCAGGAATGTATAAAAGGTTATTTCCCTCTCGTTGAACATAACGGGAGGGTTGTGTAGCTGGTTAGCCTGTTCGCTCATCAAACTTGAGGTCTCGGGTGGATTCTTTGACTGGTCAAAATGTTTTCTAGGGTTTGCACGCTTCACACTCTCTCTCCAGTATATATATACACGCTGGAGCCTCAGCGCTTGTAGTTGCTCTCTTCACACTCTCTCGCCCTCTCCCGCTGGAGCCTCAGCGCTTGTAGTTGCTCTCTTCACACTCTCTCGCCCTCTCCAGATCTAAACAAGACTTCGTTGGCCTCTCTCTCCCCTCACTGCTGCTCAAAGATCCGGCGGGATCCGTCCGCCGGGAAGGGAAGGAGGCTTAACGCTGTCGCCGTCGGCGAGGGACTACCGGCGCAGCTGTTCACTTTCCACCCAGCGGCGGCGCGGGAGGGCCTCCAACCCCTTCTTCTTCGCCGCCGTCCCGTCGCCCACCGAACCACGCCCCAAGAACCTTAAGGTATAATTTACTTACTCCACATGCACTGCTCTAGCTGCATGTATACCATGAATCTAGGACGTGCTTCAAAGAGGAAAGGAGTGGGGGAAAGTTGTGGGAAAAGTTGTATATAGCATGAATCTAGGACGTGGTTCAAAGAGGAAATGAAGGGGGAAAGTTGTATAGCATGAATCTAGGACGTGGTTCAAAGAGGAAAGGAATGGGGGAAAGTAGTGGGGAAAGTTGTATCGCATAAATCTAGGACGTGGTTCGAAGAGGAAAGGAAGGGGCAAAAGTACTAGTTCAAAAAGGAAAGGAAGGGACAAGGCTGTAGAGTTTGAGCAGGACTAGATTTGCTGCGCTCACATAGGGAAAGGTGTCTAAAGATAACAAAACTGGGACCAACACAAATATGCTCCTTGGTTGTTTGTTCTTTGTTGCAATAGACTATGCATGACCACAGTACATCGGTAGATGCACATGGTGCTGGTGCGTGCACTGTCCCGTGCAACTCATTAGCTGTTGTTAATCTAAGGCCATGTTTGGTTAAAAACTCCCTAGTCCCTACCTGCTTGGTTCCAGGGACTAAACATGGACTAGAGGTCATTAAATGACATGCTAAAAGACCATGTTACCCCTAGTAATGAACTAATAGAGACAAGGTGCGATGCGTGGCAGGGGCAACTGTTGGAAAAAGTCCCAAAAAGACTCCCTCGGGGTCTTCTTTCTTTAGTCCCAAATGCCCACTTTTAGTCCCTAAAAGTCCCTCCTGTTTGGTTTAGATGGGACTGACACGGAGTTTTTTTAGTCCCTACACCAAAATGTCCCTGTAAACAAACACCCTCTAATAATGCCGCTGGAAAATTGATGCAATGCCACAGTTAAAAGCAAATTACATGTTTAACGAATTTTATTGTTAATATAATCTCTATGTTAATATTAATCAATGCCATCATTTGAGAAATGCTACTGTCTTGCTTTCTTTCCATTTAGATAAGGTAGATGCTTCTTTTTGTTGGCTTCTGTGTCATCCACCGTTATTGACCACTAATTGTTTCCTTTGCACCTCTGTGTCAACAGGATTATCTACTTCACCTCGTTGCCATTGTGACCTTTTGTTGCACTGCACAAAACACTTTTGTTTTAAGAGTGTTTTGTGTAGTTCAACCAAAATGTCACACCGACAACGTTGCTTGATTGCTTGATCTTAGTGGAACTGCACAAGAGGAGATCTTACTTCCTATCCGTTAAGGCGAATTTGGTTCAGATCTTCTTCTTGTGAGTTGTTTGAATTCCGCATCATGAGAGGTCAGTACTAGCCTTCTTTCACATGATTCGGCAGTGTGCTTTCATATGTTGTGCTACTTGTACGATAATGTTGCTTGATTTTAGTGAACTGCACAAATGGAGACAAGACTTCCAATCTGTATGTGCACCGTAATATCCCATTGAGGTAAGATAAGGATATTTCACAACTGCTGGCCTGTATTTTGCCACTTTCATCAGAAAATTAAGTTTAGTACTATACTTGTGCTCCTAATTGACATGCCAAATCTTACATTGAAGGCGAAGCTTGTCTGTTATTGAACCAAGTGATGAAGGGGAAGAAAAAGCGGAAGAAAAACAAAAATCAACTCTCGGTGTTGTAATGAAGCACTGGAACTGTGATGACACAAGTAATGATATAGTTTTGCATCTTAATTTATTGCTATGGCTGGAACGAGCAATTGTTTTGCCACTGATTTGATGCCACTCTTAATGTAATATGTAATTATCTCTACTTGTGCAAACAGGGATCTTCTTTGAAGATACCATATATTTTAGTGGAACTGCACAAGAAGATGTTGGAAACATTAAATTAATCGAGGAGTATATAGTAAGCATGGCCACCACCGTAGATAGCAACAGATGGTTCCGGAGAAGTGCTTCATCTGTATGCTCTACACAATAAGCCTCCTGACAAAGGTTGGTACTCGCACACTGATTTCATCCATATGATTGAGCTTTGTCATCTCTATTGGTGTTGTGCTACTGTTTAGATACTATCATGAAAAAGTGGTATTGTCCTTGAGAAGTGCTTCATCTGTGCTGTTTTAAATATTTCATTTCCTTTTTTTCGAGCAAACAGGGATGCTAGCATTTAGTAGTCCTCTTGTCTTTGCACAACAGGATCATCTTCCTCTGAAGAAGAATATGGAGTACGTGAAGTGACTAGTTCCGATTATGCCAGGATGAAGAAGCCCTGTCTATCTTCTCATCAGAAGGAGCAGTTGAAGGATGGTTACATTACTCCCCACAAGACCAAACTAACTTCAGCTCAGAAGTACTGACAAATCTCCATTTTTTTGCTGTGATGCGCGAGTACAATGTTGTTCTAGGATTCTTTCTGGTGAGTTCCATTTTTCTAAAAGTGTGCTCTATATGGACCATGTATGTGCCTGTTGAAACTGTCAATTCATAGTACAGTTTGCTTTATACTAATCACTTTTTTGTATTTGTGCAAACTGGGGTGCTCAGCTTGATTTCAATGGGAACTGCACAAAATGTTCATGAATACATCGAATCATTCATTTCCACCACAAGAAAGGAGGTGCCGATAAGTTCAAGGCGTTGCAACATATAAGGGCGAAATCATACAAGCTACGCGCGAATTTGGTTGATTTTGGTGGAACTGCACAAAAAGAACAGCTGGTTTATTTAGCACGAGGTGCCATGTCAATGTCCGAACTGATGGGAAACCCTGCCCATTCCACAATCGTAGGCATTTGATATTTTGGAATGGGACAACCTTGTCAAATTTTGCTCATTGATTTTAGCAAGACATGCGTTTGATATTTTCAAATGGGACGCCCTTTGCTGTCAGCAGCGTCGATCAATTTTTTATTTATTCTTTAGTTGTGAAGTAAATATTGCCTCTGACATGTGAGCTGCTGAGATGCATAATCATCGATTGTTTTGAATGTTCTCTATGAATTGCCAGGCTTGTGTGTTTGATTGCAATGTACATAAATGCTAAAAAGCTGCTCAAACTCTTTGTACTCCTTTTGTTCCTTTTTACTTCGCACATTGTGAAAGTGCATACTTTTTTGTATAAGATTGGTCAAAGTAGAGATACTTTGACTGCAGACAAAACTTGTATGCAGACTAGAAAGGACCGGAGGGAGTACATGTGAAACTGCTGCAAACGAGGTGATCACCCTGGGAATAATGCTAGTACGTATTGTTTTGCATGTTCATCCAATGCCAGTGATACAGGAATTCGAACTAATAGAAATAAATTCATTCATACACGGTCGGATTTCATATAAACATGCCGGATTTCATTACATTTCATACATTCTTCAACTAAAAAGGGGTGCGCTGGAGGTATAATTAATTAACCGAAGCTACCCACCAGTGTCCCACTGAGCCGAACAGAAGCTTCAGTGACTTAACTGCAGGTGCAATTGCGTAACTGACATGTGGCCTGTTGGGCCCACGTGTCAGTCAGCCAACTGCACCAGTAGTTAAGTAGAAGTAGCGTTCTTCTCCAGCGCAGCTCTCCGACTCCACGTCGCCGCCAAGAAGCTAACCGGCCGTCAATGGTCAACCCGCCTAGCTTGGCTTCAACCGGAGGGTAGCAGCGGTGGCCTTACTTGGACCCGAGCGGCGGTGACCTACCGTGTTCTACTCTTCCTCGTTTTCTATCTGGCGCGGCCTCGTTGGCAGCGGGGCGGGGCCTCGGCGGAGCCGGCGATGTCCTCTGTCTCATTGCCGGCGGGCGGCGCCTCAGCGGAGCGGTGGAAATCCTCCCCCACGTTGCCAGCAGGGTGGGGCCTCGGCGGAGCCGGCGGTGTCCTCTGCCTTGTTGGTGGCACCGCGGGGCCTCGGCGGAGCAGGGCCTCGTCGACGCCAGCAGAGCGGGGACTCATCGGAGCCGGCATTGTCCTCTGCCTCGTCCTCGGTCTCGCCAAACAGCGCCTCGCCCGCTTCATCGCCCTCTTTGCTAGCCTCTTTGTAGGCGGCCGCAGCCTCCGCCACCCGCATGCGGTACCGCCAGCGCTCGAGGCGGCCCTTGCGGGCGGAGTGGTACGAGTCGAGCAGCACCTCCTGCTCCGCGGCGATCTGCTCCTCCGCCTGCAGGTGCTCCTGGAGGAGATGGTGGTTGTAGGCGGCATCGGCCTGCGCCTCCCGGAACTGCTCCTCACGCATCTGCCTCACCCTGTCCATATATTGGGCATGGGCCTCGCCGATGGTCATGGTGCAATGCACCGGCGAGGATGGCGCGGAGGAGGGGGTTGGCGTCGGATCGTCGACTACCATGTTCTCCATTGGGACGTTGTCGTCCTCCGACTACCTGCCGGCCAGCCGGTCGGCAGCAATGGCTGCCATCTCCTTGTGGTCCGTCGTCCGCCCGTCCTGAAGAGCGCTGGAGCGCGAGGAAGCCATGGTGGGCAGTAGTGGTGTGGACAAGAGAAAGGGAACGGATGCGGATGACTGCGGCTATGGCCGGCGCAGCAGTTTATATAGCAATGGTGGGCGGGCGGAGGGACGGACGTGTGGCGCCGAAGTAGCCGCCTCGGCAACCGCGTATCATTAATGTGGGCGGCAGATGGACGGACGGACGGCACTTGTGTCGTTTGAAGGCGGAGCAATCACCTGCACCGGGAAGCGGGGCGGGCGGCGCTGACTGTTTCGCACGGAAAGCGTGCGCGGGCGAGGAGATGACTTTACTTGGAGAGGATGACAATGGGGACCCACCAGGTCCATAGCCTCACGTACACAAGTGCCTCCTTATTATATATATATATATATAACTATAATTTATTTTGCTTCCTCCTGGTTTCCTGACATCACGGTCCCACACCATTGTCAACCTATGTAGTAGTCAATAAACGAGAGAATTGCACAAGAAGCGGCCGACAGCTGGGACCAAGGAGCTCGAGCAGTATTTGTGTTTTTGAGGTGTGAGCACTGCAGAGTTTTTCGATGTTTAGCCCAGATATTAATTTTTCTCCTCTGAACAACAACGAAAACATCACTGCGGGTATTAACTGGGCGGGTTGTGGCCCGTCTAGCCCAGGCCAGATATCCAGCCCAGATATAAATTTTTGTCAAGCTGAAAATGGCTAGCCCAGCTATAATTTTTTTAGGAATACCCAGGCAAGGTCAAGTTGTTATTCTCCACCCCGCTGGGCTGCAAATCTTTCCTAGGAGGGATGCATTAGGCTTAACAATAAAATGGGCTTTAAGAAATAATAAATGGGATGTAATTATAAAAACTGTGCAGTAACTATAAAAAAATGCACCAAACACGTGATTACTTTATAAAATACTATTTTTGGATATTGAAAATTTTAATTTCATTAATTGTTGCGAGCGCAATGTTTCGTTGGATTTTTACGTATAAATTTATATTGAAATTGTATTTAATCTGACTAGAAATTTCGGGATAAAAATATTTTGGATCCCATCAAAATGTGGGAAATTTTATTGAATTCTGTTTTGAACGGTTGGTTGAAATGGGTTGTACTTTTAACAAACTGTAAATGGGATGTAGTGAATTCCATTAGAATTCAAAAATGGGCTACACATTCTTACAAATCTCAAATGGGCTATAAGTTCTCTGCCACACACTTCTGGCCTTACTAAGTTGACGCGTCCCCTAAAAAAACAGAGTTGACGTGTATGCAAGGCTTTGTCAACTTATAGTCAACACACGGTTCTAGCAGCAGTGGTCGTTGGATGTCCATCCAACGGATGCCGTGCTTCTTCTTCAATCTCGGATATTCTAGCTTCACCAGCCCAAAAAATGATTCCTCCCCCTGACATCTGGGGCGCACCGTTTCGGAAGCGGGCCTACTAAGTTGACGTACCAAGGGCTTTGTCAACTTAGTCGATATAAATGATTCTAGCTGCAGTGACCGTACGATGTCCATCCAACGGTCATCGTGCTTCTTCAACCTCTGGTCTTCTTGCTCCAGCCGCCCAAAGCAGCGCCAGTCGTGCCGCCTGCTCCTGCCTCACGTGGCCAGCTGTGCTGCCGCGGAGGCCTCATCGCCCCCTACTACTCCCACCGCTGGCCATGCCATCCCCCCACTCACCCACACCCCCTGTTATTCTGCGGGGACGACAGCGCAGCCGAACCAGTGAACCCTCGTACTCCTCTCCGCGTGTGCATCCACTGCCGCGTCTTCCCCGGCTCCGCGTCGTCCCCTTCCTAGGCCTCGCCGTCGTCCACCGCCCTGGTGCTCTCGACGCGGCGTGGTCAACATGGTCAAGGAACGACTTCCATCGGACATGGACTGTACATGGAGAGGCTGACAGCTGGGTCCACGGCAGCCGCAAGCAAGTGCCTCCTTATTACGCGCAAAATAATTATTCCTCCACCTGACAGCGGGGACCCACCGGACGGGCCACCAGTATTTTGCGAAAAAATCATTTCCCCCTGACTGCTGGGACCCACCGGACGGGCCACCGTATTTCGCGAAAAAAACATTCCCCCCGTTGTCAGCTCGGACCCACCGGAAGTGCCTCCTTATTACGCACAAAAAAATGAATACTCCCCCGGCTAGCTGGGACCCACCTTGGTGGGAGGCTGACTTGTGGGCCTACTAAGTTGACGGGGATGAAGGGCTTTGTCAAATTAGTCAATATGAACGATTCTAGCTGCAGTGATCGTACGATGTCCATCCAACGGCCGTAGTGCTTCTTCAACCTTTGGTCTTCTTGCTCGCCCAAAGCAGCGCCGGTCGTGTCGCATGCTCCTGCCTCCCGTGGCCGGCTGTGCTGCCACAGAGGCCTCACCGCCCCCTACTATTCCCACCGCTGGCCAGACCCTGTGGCGACGGCAGCCTCACACCGCAGCCGAACCAATGAACCCTCATACTCCTCTCCGCGCGGGCTTCCACTGCCGCGTCTTCCCCGGCTCCGCGTCATCCCCTTCCTAGGCCTCGCCGTCGTCCACCGCCGTGGTGCTCTCCGCGCGGCTTGGTCAACGTGGTCAAGGAACGACTTCCATCAGAAGAGTACTGTACGTGGAGAGGCTGACAGCTGGGTCCACGGCCACAGCCCAGTTTTTTTTGTGATTTGCCAAGTAAGTCGCTTTGTCAGGCCTGTTGGGCTGCAAATCTTTCAAGATGAGGAGAGCTTTCATTCGGCTGGCCGAGAAAATGGCCCATCAGTAATGAGAAATGGGCTGTACATTTTTAAAACACATCAAACCGGCAATTAGTTTCAAATATCTTTTTTTTCATTTCAAGATTTTAAATTACATTAATTTTTATGCGTGGAGAATTTGTTGGATTTATATTGATATACATTTATTTTTAAAATCAGTTTGAATGTGAGTCAAATTTCGGGATTAAAAACAGTTCGGACCACACCGAAATATGCAAAATTTCGTATAATTTTTTAACCGTGGCCACAATATGGGCTGTAATGCTAACAAAAAGAATATGGGCTCCAAAAAACCTCAAGAATTAGCAAATGGGCTATAAATTATTAGAAATAATGGCAGATGGGCTGTATGCTGTTTTCCATAGATTTGAGGCTTTCCTAAAAAAAAGGGTGACGCACAAGCACTGACTGTTGGATGTCCATCCAACGGCCGTCGTGCTTCTTCAATCTCTGCTCTTCCTGCTCCAGCCGCTCAAACAAGCGCCGGCGGGACTGCCTGCTCCCTCCTCCCCGTGGCCGGCTATGCTGCCGCGCAGGCCTCACCGCCCCACCGTACTCCCATCGCTGGCCTAGCCATCCCTCTACTCACCCACACCTGCTGTTATTCTCCGACGACGGCAGACGAACCAGTAAACCCTCGTACAGTCGTACTCCCCTCCGCGTGGGAAACAACTGCCGAGTCTTCCCTGCCTCCGTGTCGTCCCCTTCCTAGGCCTCGCCGTCGTCCACCGCCGTGGTGCTCTCGGCGCGGCGTGGTCAATGTGGTCAACGACCGACTTCCATCGGAAGAGTACTGTGCGTGGAGACGCTGACAGCTGGGTCCACGGCCGCAGCAAGGAAGTGCCTCCTTATTACGCGCAAAATAATTATTCCTCCACCTGACAGCGGGGACCCACCAGACGGGCCACCGTATTTTGCAAAAAATCGTTTCCCACCTGACTGCTGGGACCCACCAGCTACACCTTTGCACGCAAGGAAGGGCGTCCGGGCAAAAACAAAAACAAAACGATTCGCCCCCCGACTGCTGGGACCCACCAGCTATATCTTCGCACGCAAGGAAGTGCCTGACAGTCGGGACCCACCTGGTCGAAGCGTACGTAGCGTTGTCATTCTAGTCGCGAACGTGTACGTACATATATACTGGTGGATGTAGAGGCGCACACGTGTCGTAGTAGAGGCACGTACGTGTCGTAGTAGAGGCGCGCACGTAGCATGTACACGTACGTACTGCGGCCAGGGTGCAAGAAAGAAAATACGGCCACTTATGTGTACATACGGGCGGGGTCTCGAACGCCTACTCGCGCATACGTACGGCCAGGGCTCGTGTACATGGCTGAGTCGGAACGGAGAAACAGCGTCGTCGTCGTGTTCATGGGGAGGCAACGGAATGCGTCGTGTTCATGGGGAGTCAACGGAATGCGTCGTGTTCATGGGGAGGCAACGGAATGCGTCGTGTTCATCGGGAGGCAACGAAACGCGTGGGAGCCAACCGTCTGGGTCAGAACGGAATGCGTGGTCGTGTTCATCGGGAGGGCTTGGACGGAACAGGCGATGGAAACGAGGCCCGGCGTACCGCACAACGGAGGAAACGGACCTCCTATATTCGGAACGGGGTCCTGTTGATCGGGAGGGGTCTGGCGTACCGCAAAACGGAGGAAACGGAACTCCTACGGTCGAAACGGGGGTCCTGTTGATTGGGAAGGGTGTGGCGTACCGCAAAACGGACGAAACGAACCTCCTACGGTCGAAACGGGGGTCCTGTTGATCGGGAGGGGTGTGGCGTACCGCAAAACGGATGAAACGGACCTCCTACGGTCGAAACGGGGGTCCTGTTCATCGGGAGGGGTGTGGCGTACCGCAAAACGGGACTCCACGAGATACTGTTCATCTCCACCGTCGACCTCCTCCAGCCTCCACGGGCTACCATCGACCTCCTCCAGCTTCCACGGGCTCCTGTTCATCCAGCCTCCACCGCGCGCTACTCCACCGGCTATTGTTCAACCACCCCTCCACGGGCACCCCTCCACCATCTACTATTCATCCAGCCCTCCACACCACGGGGTCCTGTTCAACCACCCCTCCACGGGAACCCCTCCACCGTCTACTGTTCATCCAGCCCTCCACACCACGGGGTCCTGTTCAACCACCCCTCCACGGGCACCCCTCCACCGTCTACTGTTCATCCAGCCCTCCACCACACCACGGAGTCCTGTTCATACAGAGGCAACGCCACCGCTCACTGTTCATCCAACCCCCCCCCCCCCGCAATGCTCACTGTTCATCCCAGAGGCAGCATCGACCGGCTTCAGTTAGCAGCAGTAGCGAAGGAATCGCTCGATCGGGTTCAGTTAACAGCCATCGATCGATCGCTCGGGTTCAGTAACGCGTAGCCTGTAGTGCAATCGCTCGGGTTCAGTTAGAGCCCAACACCTCGCTCGGGTTCAGTTAGAGCCAACGCCTCGCACACACGCGCGTACGTGTACGAGAGAAACGCGCATCGCTCGGGGCCCGACCTCCCACCGTAACCAGGAACTCCCCGAAATTTTCCTCGCCCTCGCTTCTACCACGGTTTTTTCCGTCATGGACGGCCCAAAGAATGTCATGCAGCTGCGTCTCCGGCCCGCCCAGGACGAAAAGCCCATTTTCTGTCATGATTTTTTGTCATAGAAGTAGGAGCCCACCACATCTATGATGATACCGGGTTTTGTCACAATTATCGTCATAGAAGTGTCATATGTATGACAGAAAAAAATTCGTTCGGCCCAAAATGTCACAGATGTGTCTTTTTTTTGTAGTGTACTGTCCTACAAACCTCTGCACTTGGAGGCCCAACAACGTCTACAAGGAGAAGGTTGCGTAGTATACATCAAGCTCTTTTCTGGCACCGTTGCCGAGGAGGTGCATGCTTGAAGGTATATCTTTAGATCTTGCAATCGAATATTTTAGTTTCTTGTTTTATCACTAGTTTAGTCTATAAAAGAAAACTACAAAAAAATGGAATTGAGTTTGCCTCATACGCTTCATCTTTTCAATATCTTTCGTGAGTATGATGGAAAGGAAAATTGTGCCAAAGCATTAGAAGAAGAATGCATTAAAATGTTTGGCACTAAATCTTTGAATGATAGGCATGATTGCAATGTTGTTAGTATGAACTCTCTGAATATCCATGGTACTAATGATGATTGCACTAGTCATGATGAGAATATCTCTTATAAGCATGTCGATTTTTTGGAGTGCATAGAGTTTGCAAGTACATACCAAACAGGGAAGGTAGATTTTGCAAGAGGCATAAGTATTTGGAAACTAAATGGTTGCAAGAAAGGCTAGATGTTTGTGCTGAAAATTTAAACTTTCTTAGCCGTACTTGTGAACTTTGCAATGAACGTGATCATTTCAGTACCCAATGCAAATTGTTTCATGATCGTATCGTGTCCAAAAATTGTGATGACTTGATTTCCCTTGCACATCATAATGAACTTAGTTTGCTCTTGGGTTATGAAGAAATGAAACGTATAACTAAGGTTATTCCAGAATTTGCCCTTGATAGAGTTCTTAATTTTGATCTAGAGGAAATTTATATGTATTGTGCGGTGAATTGCATTGAAAATCCTTATATTGCCAATTACATAAAGAAAAGAAAACAAATAGAAGATGAAGAGAATACTAATTAAAGGGAAGAGACTTCCCAATATTCTCCTATTATTTCTTATGATGAATCAAGTAACGAGGAGGAGCCTTCTATTCAACCAATCTCATTAATAAGGAGCTCCAAAAAGAGGATTGAACCCACACATGATGTGAAGAAGAAAAATAAAAGACGGAGAAGCAAAGGTAGAAAGGTATCCCTCCCAAATGATGTTGCTCCTATTACTCATTGCGATGATGATAATTGCTATACTATTGGTGCTATCCATACTATTGATGATGAGAGTGATTATGCTTATGATATGAAAAGGCCCAAGCTTGGGGATGCTATGTTTGATGAAGTTGATGTTTTTGAGAATATATTTGCTGCAATTAATGTTTGTCCCAAGCCTGGGGATGCTACGCTTCATGAAGATGATATTTTTAGTGTCCCGAGTTTTGATATACAAATTTATAATGATGATAGCATGCCTCCTACTTATGATGATTATGTTGAATAAAGTGGGTTTGGAAGAGTGTCAACTTTAGGAAGTAATGATCCCACTATTTTGGAGGATGTTGAATCTTATTGTGATAATTATGAAAGTGGATTTGGAGAGGTCATGACTTTATTTAGTAATGATTCCACTATCTTGGAAGAGGTTTCAATCGATTATGATGAGAACAAAGTTCCTACTTATGATGATTATTGTGATGACACTTATGCTATAAAAAGTAGTGATGATTATATTTATAAAACTTGTCATGATTATGATTACCCTTTTTCTGAACATTACTCTTTTAATGTGGAAACAATTTATAGTATTCGAGTCTCTTATGATACTCCCACTATTCCGAAAGAGAAGAATTTTGCTTATGTGGAGAGTAACAAAATTTCTATGCTTGTGGATCATGAAAAGAATGCTTTATGTGCTGGTTATATGGTTGAATTCATTCATGATGCTACTGAAAATTATTATGAGGGAGGAACATATGCTTGTAGGAATTGCAATAATATCAAGTTTCCTCTCTATGTGCTTAAAATTGTAAAGTTATGCTTGTTTTGCCTTCCTATACTAGTTGATTATTGTTCCCATAAATTGTTTGCTCACAAAATCCCTATGCATAGGAAGTGTGTTAGACTTAAATGTGCTAACCATATTCTTAATGATGCTCTATTTATGTTTCAATTCTTATCTTTTAGGTGAGCATCATTGAAATCATCATGCCTAGCCAGGGGCGTTAAACGTTAGCGCTTGTTGGGAGGCAACCCAATTTTATTTTTGTTTCTTGCTTTTTGGTTCTGTTTAGTAATAAATTTTTGATCTATCCTCTCGTTAGATGTGGTTTTATGTTTTAGTTAGTGTTTGTGCCAAGTAAGACCTATAGGATCTTCTGGGATGATAGTTATTTGATCTTGCTGAAAATTCCAGAAACTTCCTGTTCACGAAAACAATTGTTTAAAATCACCAGAACGTGATAAAATACTGAGTCCAATTGCAGCATATCAATAATCAAATTATCTAGGTCGTCCTATTTTGGTAGAATTTTTTGAGTTCCAGAAGTTTGCGTTAGTTACAGATTACTACAGACTGTTCTGTTTTTGACAGATTCTGTTTTTCATGTGTTGTTTGCTTATTTTGATGAATCTATGGCTAGTAAAATAGTTTATAAACCATAGAGAAGTTGGAATACAGTAGATTTAACACCAATACAAATAAATAATGAGTTCATTACAGTACCTTGAAGTGGTTTTTTGTTTTCTTTCGCTAACGGAGCTCACGAGATCTTTTGTTAAGTTTTGTGTTGTGAAGTTTTCAAGTTTTGGGTAAAGATTCGATGGACTATGGAATAAGGAGTGGCAAGAGCCTAATCTTGGGGATGCCCAAGGCACCCCAAGGTAATATTCAAGGACAACCAAAAGCCTAAGCTTGGGGATGCCCCGGATGACATCCCCTCTTTCATCTTCGTTCATCGGTAACTTTACTTGGAGCTATATTTTTATTCACCACATGATATGTGTTTTGCTTGGAGCGTCATTTTATTTTCTTTAGCCTTGCTTGCTGTTTGAATAAAATACCAAGATCTGAAATTCTTAAATGAGAGAGAGTCTTCACATAGCTACATAATTATTTAACTACTCATTGATCTTCACTTATATCTTTTTGGAGTAGTTTGTCATTTACTCGTGTGCTTCACTTATATTTTATGAGTAAATGGTTGAATGAATTGAATATCATAAATATGAAATTATATATGTTTCATATGCTTATCCCATGGGGAGTAATGACTTTACATATAATAAGTAGAGGTGGTAAATTTATTGAAGGATTAGCAAACGTTGTATTGGTCACTTGAACAATTCATGAAAGAATATTGAAGGAAGAGAGATTTCACATATAAATATACTATCTTGGACATCTTTTGTAATTATGAGCACTCATTAAAACATGACATGCTAAAAGGTTGATGTTGGACAAGGAAGACAACGTAATGGGTTATGTTTTCTTATATCCGAAATAAAGTATATTGTCATGGATCGCCCAACACGTTGAGCTTGCCTTTCCCCCTCATGCTAGCCAAATTCTTTGCACTAAGTAGAGATACTACTTGTGCTTCCAAACATCCCTTAAACCAGTATTGCCATGAGAGTCCACCATGCCTACCTATGGATTGAGTAAGATCCTTCAAGTAAGTTGTCATCGGTGCATGCAATAAAAATTGCTCTCTAAATATGTATGATCTTTTAGTGTGGAGAAAATAAGCTTTATACGATCTTGTGATATGGAAGCAATAAAAGCGACGGACTGCATAATAAAGGTCCCTATCACAAGTGGCAATATAAAGTGACGTTCCCTCGCATTAAGATTTTGTGCATCCAACTATAAAAGCGCATGGCAACCTCTGCTTCCCTCTGCGAAGGGCCTATCTTTTATTCTTGTCTTTTACCTTATGCAAGAGTCATGGTGATCTTCACCTTTCCTTTTTACATTTTATCCTTTGGCAAGCACATTGTGTTGGAAAGATTCTGATATATATATCCAATTGGATGTAAGGCATCATGAGCTATTATTGTTGACATTACCCTTGAGGTAAAAGGTTGGGAGGCGAATCTATAAACCCCTATCTTTCTCTGTGTCTGATTAAAACTTTGAACCCATAAATATCGCGTGAGTGTTAGCAATTGTGAAAGACTAAATGATAGTTGAGTATGTGGATTTTTCTAAATCAAAGCTCTGACATAGACTCTTCCTGGAAATAAGATGAATTGTAATTGTTTGATGACTAATAACACGGTTTGTTAGTTTTCAAGAAGGTTTATGATCTATACTTTAACATGTGAATAGCTTGTTACTTGATCATGAGAAGCTTTATGAGTTGAGCTATTGTTATGACATATGATGATGCTAGAAAAGGTGATTGAAATTATCATTGATCAAACTTGCGCACCTGCTAGCATTCACACTTCATAAATTATTTGTTTTATCATTTACCTACTCGAGGACGAGCAGGAATTAAGCTTGGGGATGTTGATACGTTTCCAATGTATCTATAATTTATTAAGTATTCATGCTATTATATCATCTGTTTTGGACGTTTATGGGCCTTACTAAACACTTTATATTATTTTTGGGACTAACCTATTAACCGGAGGCCCAGCCCAAATTGCTGTTTTCTTGCTTATTTCAGTGTTTCGAAGAAAAGGAATATCAAATGGAGTCCAAACGGAATGAAACCTTCGGGAGCGTAATTTTTGGAACGAACGTGATCCAGGAGACATGGAGTTGAAGTCAGGGAAGCTTCGAGGTGGCCACGAGGCAGGGAGGCGCGCCTGCCCCCCTGGGCACGCCCCCACCCTCGTGGTCCCCTCGTGGCTCCCCTTACCGACTTCTTTCGCCTATATATATATCCATATACCCTTAAAACATCAGGGAACAGAAGAGATCGGGAGTTCCGCCGCCGCAAGCCTCTGTAGCCACCAAAAACCAATCGGGACCCTGTTCCGGCACCCTGCCGGAGGGGTGATCCCTCACCGGTGGCCATCTTCATCATCCCGGCGCTCTCCATGACGAGGAGGGAGTAGTTCACCCTCGGGGCTGAGGGTACATACCAGTAGCTATGTGTTTGATCTTTCTCTCTCGTGTTGTTGATTTGGCACGATCTTGATGTGTCGCGAGCTTTGCTATTATAGTTGGATCTTATGATGTTTCTCCCCCTCTACTCTCTTGTAATGGATTGAGTTTTCCCTTTGAAGTTATCTTATCGGATTGAGTCTTTAAGGATTTGAGAACACTTGATGTATGTCTTGCATGTGTGTATCTGTGGTGACAATGGGTTATCACGTGATTCACTTGATGTATGTTTTGGTGATCAACTTGCGGGTTCCGTGACCTCGTGAACTTATGCATAGGGGTTGGCACACGTTTTCGTCTTGACTCTCCAGTAGAAACTTTGGGGCACTCTTTGAAGTACTTTGTGTTGGTTTGAATAGATGAATCTGAGATTGTGTGATGCATATCGTATAATCATACCCACGGATACTTGTGGTGACATTGGAGTATCTAGGTGACATTAGGGTTTTGGTTGATATGTGTCTTAAGGTGTTATTCTAGTACGAACTCTATGATAGATTGAACGGAAAGAATAGCTTCGTGTTATTTTACTACGGACTCTTGAATAGATCGATCCGAAAGAATAACTTTGAGGTGGTTTCGTACCCTACAATAATCTCTTCGTTTGTTCTCCGTTATTAGTGACTTTGGAGTGACTCTTTGTTGCATGTTGAGGGATTGTTATATGATCCAATTATGTTATTATTGTTGAGAGAACTTGCACTAGTGAAAGTATGAACCCTAGGCCTTGTTTCAAAGCATTGCAATACCGTTTACACTCACTTTTATCATTAGTTACCTTGCTGTTTTTATAATTTCTGATTACAAAAACCTATATCTACCATCCATATTGCACTTGTATCACCATCTCTTCGCCGAACTAGTGCACCTATACAATTACCATTGTATTGGGTGTGTTGGGGACACAAGAGACTCTTTGTTATTTGGTTGCAGGGTTGTTTGAGAGAGACCATCTTCATCCTACACCTCCCACGGATTGATAAACCTTAGGTCATCCACTCGAGGGAAATTTGCTACTGTCCTACAAACCTCTGCACTTGGAGGCCCAACAACATCTACAAGGAGAAGGTTGCGTAGTAGACATCACATTCCAACTGTGACCCTTAGTGGCGACTGCTACTTATAAACTATGTTGGGTTTTCCCCGAAGAGGAGGGGTGAAGCAGTACAATAGAGATAAGTATTTCCCTCAGTGAGAACCAAAGTTATCGAATCAATAGGTGAACCATGCAAAATCTTTGTTAGCAGCACCTACACACACAAAAGCAAATACTTGCACCCAACGTGGGCAAGAGGGTTGTCATTCCCTTTGTACTAGTTATTTGCAAGGATTAATTCTGATAGTGATAGATAGATAGATTGCAAAACAAAATAAAAGTAAATAAATTACAACAAAGTATTTTTGGTTTTAATAATATGGTAAAAGTAGACCCGGGGGCCATGGTTTTCACTAGAGGCTTCTCTCTCAAACACATAGCATACGGTGGGTAAACAAATTACTATTAGGCAATTGATAGAAAAGTGCATAGTTATGATGTTATACAGTGCAATGATCACACATATAGGCATCACGTACGTGACAAGTAGACTGACTCCTGCTTGCATCTACTACTATTACTCCACCAATCGACCGCCAATACGTCTCCAACGTATCTATAATTTTTGATTGTTTCATGTTATTATATTATCAATCTTGGATACTTTATATGCATTTTTATGCTATTTTATATCATTTTTGGGGACTAACCTATTAACCCAGTGCCTAGTGCCAGTTGTTGGTTTCTCCTTGTTTTTGGTTTTCCAGAAAATCGGTACCAAACGGAGTCCAAACGCTACGGAACTTTTTGACGATTTTTTTCTAGACATAAGAGACCCTGGAAGCTTCGGGAGGAGATCAGACAACGAACAAGGAGACGACAAGGCAACATAGTGCGCCAAGGGGGGGGCGTGCCCTGTTACCTTATGGGCCCCACGAGGCTCCGTCTAACCTAATCCCACTTCTATAAATTCTCAAATATTGGGAAACCCCCAGGGAGCCACCTGAAACACTTTTTCCGCTGCTGCAAGTTTCTGTTCTTCCGTGATCCCATCTGGAGGCCTTTTCCAATACTCTGATAGAGGGGGAATCGATCACTGAGGGCTTCTACATCATCCTGGCTGCCTTTTGATGATGCGTGAGTAATTTACCACAGACGTACGGGTCCATAGCTAGTAGCTAGATGGCTTCTTCTCTCTCTTTGATCGTCAATACAATGTTCTCGTCGAGCTTATTGGAGTTCTATCCGATGTAATCTTCTTTTGCGTTGTGTTTGTTGGGATCCGATGAATTGTGGGTTTATGATCAGATTATTGATTTAAATTATTTGAGTCTTTTCTGAACTTTATTATGCATGATTCTTATAGCTTTGTATTTCTCTTTTATCTATCTGTTTGTTTTGTCCAACTAGATTGATTTATCTTGAGTGGGAGAGATGCTTTGTAATGGGTTCAATCTTGCGGTGCTCTATATCCTAGTGACAGAAGGGGAAAAGACACGTATTTGTATTGTTGCCATTAAGGGTAAAACAACAGGGTTTATTCATATTGATTGGGTTTACTTTGTCTACATCATGTCATCTTGCTTAAGGCTTTACTCCATTTGTCATGAACTTAATACCATAGGTGCACGCGGGATAGCGGTCGATTGGTGGAGTAATAGTATTAGATGCAGGCAGGAGTCGGTCTACTTGTCTCGGAGTGATGCCTATATACACGATCATTGTCGTGAATACCTCATTACTATGCGCTTTTCTATTGCCCAACAGTAATTTGTTCACCCACCGTATGCTATGTGTTCGAGAGAGGAGCCTCTAGTGAAAACTATGCCCCCCGGTATACTTTATCATATTACTAAAAATCGAAAAATATCTTGCTGCAATTTATTTACTTTTATTTTACTTTACAATTTATCTATCTATCACTATCATAATTAATCCTTGCAAGTACGAGTTCAAGGGGATTGACAACCCTCCTGCCCATGTTGGGAGCAAGTATTTGCTTTTTTGCATGTAGGTGCTGCTTAGGGGAGTTCTCTTGGTTCTCCTATTGGTTTGATAACCTTGGTTCTCCCTGAGGGAAACCTTTATCTCTACTGTACTACATCTCCCCTCCTCTTCAGGGAAAATCCCAACGCAGTTTACAAGTAGCTGGAAGAATTTCTAGCGTCGTTGTCGGGGAGACATCATCAAATTCTCGTCAGGTTCCTACATAAAAACTATCATCTACTTGCTCTACTTTATATTTGCCTAGTTATGCTACACTTATCATTGACACACCAAAACAGAAAGTGAAAAGCAAAAATAAAGATATATGGATCCTTATCCACTTGCCAATCTTTTCAAACTTTCGGTGTTAGATTTGGTAATGAGTTTCATTTTTCCAAGTTTAGTAGAAATCTTCATGAAAAAGAATTTCCTAGTAAGGATGAATTAATTGGTCTTGGTTCTATTGTTGTGCCACCTACCGATCCTTTAGAACAATATTTGCTAGACCATGAAAATGATTTACATATGCATGAAAGAAATGAAATAGATACGATTTTCTTTGAACAATGTCCTCTACTTAAACACAATTTGCCTATTGAAACTCTGGGAGGTCCTCCTCCACCTAAAGGTGATCCTGTGTTTGAATTAAAACAATTTCCAAACACTTTAAAATATGCTTATCTTGATGAAAAGAAAATATATCCTGTTATTATCAGTGCTAACCTTTCAGAACATGAAGAAGAAAGATTATTGAAAGTTCTAAGGAAGCACCGAGCTGCTATTGGATATACTCTTGATGATTTAAAAGGCATTAGTCCCACTCTATGTCAGCACAAAATTAATATGGAACCTGATGCTAAACCAGTTGTTGACCACCAACGTCGGTTAAATCCGAAGATGAAAGAGGTGGTAAGAACGGAAATATTAAAACTTCTGGAAGCAGTTATAATCTATCCTATAGCTGATAGTAGATGGGTAAGTTCTGTTCATTGTGTTCCTAAGAAAGCAGGTATAACTGTTGTTCCTAATGATAAGAATGAACTTATTCCACAAAGAATTGTTACAGGCTATAGAATGGTAATTGATTTTAGAAAACTAAACAAAGCAACTAGAAAAGATCATTACCCTTTGCCTTTTATTGATCAACTGCTTGAAAGATTATCTAATCACACACACTTTTGCTTCCTTGATGGATATTCTGGCTTTTCACAAATACCCGTTTCTCAACCTGATCAAGAAAATACCACCTTTACTTGTCCTTTTGGAACCTATGCTTATAGACGTATGCCTTTTGGTTTATGTAATGCACCTGCTACCTTTCAAAGATGTATGGCTGCTATATTCTCTGATTTTTGTGAAAAGATTGTTGAGGTTTTCATGGACGACTTTTCTGTTTATGGGAAGTCTTTTGATGATTGTTTAAGCAATCTTGATCGAGTTTTGCAGAGATGTGAACAAACAAATCTTGTCTTGAATTGGGAGAAGTGCCACTTTATGGTTAATGAAGGAATTGTCTTGGGTCATAACATTTCTGAAAGAGGTATTGAAGTGGACCAAGCTAAGGTTGATGCCATTGAGAAAATGCCATGTCCTAAAGATATAGAAGGTATACGTAGTTTCCTAGGTCATGTTGGTTTCTATAGGAGATTTATCAAAGACTTTTCTAAAATTTCTAGGCCTCTTACTAGTCTTTTGCAAAAGGATATTCCTTTTGTTTTTGATGATGATTGTTTAGAAGCCTTTGAAACACTCAAGAAAGCCTTAATTTCTGCACCTATTTGTTCAACCACCTGATTGGAACTTGCCTTTTGAAATTATGTGGGATGCTAGTGATTATGCTGTTGGTGCTGTTCTAGGACAAAGAGTTGATAATAAATTGAATGTTATTCATTATGCTAGTAAAACTCTAGACAGTGCTCAAAGAAATTATGCTACTACTGAAAAAGAATTCTTAGCAGTGGTGTTTGCTTGTGATAAATTTAGACCTTATATTGTTGATTCCAAAGTAACTGTTCACACAGACCATGCTGCTATTAAATATCTTTTGGAAAAGAAAGATGCTAAACCTAGACTTATTCGTTGAGTTCTCTTGTTACAAGAATTTGATTTACATATCGTTGATAGAAAAGGAGCTGAGAACCCCGTAGCTGATAACTTGTCTAGGCTTGAAAATGTGCTTGATGACCCACTACCTGTTGATGATAGTTTTCCTGATGGGCAGTTAGGTGCAATAAATGTTTCTCATAGTACTCCTTGGTATGCTGACTATGCTAATTTCATTGTTGCTAAATATTTGCCACCTAGCTTTACATACCAACAAAAGAAAAAATTCTTCTACGATTTAAGACACTATTTTTGGGATGACACACATCTTTATAAAGAAGGAGTAGATGGTATTATTATTAGACGTTGTGTACCTGAGCATGAACAGGGACAAATCCTACGGAAATGTCACTCCGAAGCTTATGGAGGGCATCATGCTAGAGATAGAACTGCTCATAAGGTATTGCACTCTGGATTTTATTGGCCTACTCTCTTCAAGGAAGCCCATAAGTATGTCTCATCTTGTGATGAATGTCAAAGAATAGGTAATATTGGTAAGCGTCAAGAAATGCCTATGAATTATTCACTTGCTGTTGAACCATTTGATGTTTGGGGATTTGATTACATGGGGCCTTTTCCTTCCTCTAATGGGTATACACATATTTTGGTTGCTATTGATTATGTTACTAAATGGGTAGAAGCTATTCCAACCAGTAGTGTTGATCACAACACCTCTATTAAAATTCTTAAGGAAGTTATTTTCCCAAGGTTTGGAGTCCCTAGATATTTAATGACTGATGGTGGTTCACACTTTATTCATGGTGCTTTTCGTAAAATGCTTGCCAAGTATGATGTTAACCATAGAATTGCATCACCTTATCATCCTCAATCTAGTGGTCAAGTTGGACTTAGCAATAGAGAAACAAAATTAATTTTGCAAAAGACTGTCAATAGGTCCAGGAAGAATTGGTCTAAGAAATTAGATGATGCACTTTGGTCTTATAGAACAGCATATAAAAATCTTATGGGTATGTCTCCTTATAAAATTGTCTATGGAAAGGCTTGTCATTTGCCTCTTGAATTAGAACATAAAGCATATTGGGCAATTAAAGAACTCAATTATGATTTCAAACTTGCTGGGGTAAAGAGGTTATTTGATATAAGCTCATTAGATGAATGGAGAACCCAAGCTTATGAAAATGCAAAATTATTCAAAGAAAAGGTTAAAAGATGGCATGACAAAAGAATCCAAAAGCGTGAGTTTAAAGTCGGAGAATATGTTCTTTTGTACAACTCTCGTTTTAGATTCTTTGCAGGAAAAATCCTCTCAAAATGGGAAGGCCCCTATGTTATCGAGGAGGTTTCCCGGTCTGGAGCCATCAAAATAAATAATTCCGAAGGTACTAACCCGAAGGTTGTAAATGGGCAAAGAATAAAGCACTATATCTCAGGTACACCTATTAATGTTGAAAGTAATATTATCCAAACTTTGACACTGGAAGAACACATAAAAGAGTCCTTCTGGAACACTCCAGAATCGTGAAAATAAGGAGGTACGTGATACGGTAAGTAAACGGACTCCGAAAAATCCGCAAAAATATTTTTTATCAGTTTTGGAATATTTAAGAATTTTGGAAATAAAGAAACTTCCAGGAAGCGTCCCCTGGTGGGCACAAGACACCAGGGCACGCCAGGCAGCCTGGCGCGCCCAGGTGGGTTGTGCCCACCTCGGACACCTTCCGGACTCCGTTTTTCTTCCGTATGCTTGTCCTCCAAGATAAAAAATCTATATATACTTCCCGAACATGTTGATCACCGTATTGCGAAGAAATCCTTTGTCCTCTTTCTTGCTGTTTTTTGTCAGATCCCATCTACCATGGCCTCTTCAAGTTCCTCCGAGGACAAGTTCTTCAAGAACGTCATCAACCCATATCTGCGGGAGGTGGTGCAGCACCCTGAAACCATCCAGATGCATGAGGGGGTGATGTACATCCGCGATGAGCAAGGTCCCAAGGGCACGGGAACCGTGGAGGCCAGGCTTGAAGCCATGGAGCAGGAAGTCTTCCGGTGCAAGGGGATGGTGGAGCGTGGGCTCAATGCCAATCACCTCATGATCACGGACCTTTCCTGTGATCTCAAGGTGGATGGCAAGCCCATGAAGGACATCATCTTCACCCTCAACGAGCAAATCAACTTTCTCCAAAGCCAGATCTATGATCTTCAAAACCAAGTCTTTGAATATGAGGCAATGTTTAAAGGTATGAGTTTGGCTGCTAGTTGCAGGACCCGTGAGACTCACTCCTCCTCTTATGATGGTGGACCACTACCATGGAAATCCGAGGGCAAGCTCTCTTCTTCATCACCACCACCATCTTCTTCATCACCAAAGGAGAACTGAGTATCGAGTATGGGCACTCCCCTTGGCTTCCGCCAAGCTTGGGGGAGGTGCCCCGGTATCGTATCATCCCACTATCTTTTTGCTTTTACTTATCTTAGTTCGATCTTTTGCTTTAGAATAAAGTTTAGTTTGGTACTTTCTTGTTTGAGAGTTTGCTTAGTGATCTATCATTGTAATCGTGTGCAAGTTATATAATAAGTTTAGGTTGAGTTTTTGCTTTCTTTACTTTCATGTTGCAAATAAAGAAAAGAAGTAAGAAAGGAAAAACAGAAAGTAAATAAATAAAAGAAAGTAAATAAATAAATCAATAAGATCATATACTAATCCTATGGTAGGTGATAGCACCACATAAGGAAAAGTATAAGTAGGAAATTTTATTAGAGATTGACAAACATAGTATTAGTCAATGATGCAACTCATGAAAGAATTAATAAGGGAAGAGAAGATTCACATATAAATATACTATCCTAGAAATCTTTTGTGATTGTGAGCCCTCATCAAATATTATATGCCAAAATTGTTGACGTTGGACAAGGAAGACAACTTAATGGTTTACGTTTGTTTATATTCACATAGAAGTCATATTGTCATAGATCCTTCAACATGTGGTGCTTGCCCCTATCTTTGCTAGCCAAAAATTCTGCACTAAGTAGACATACTACTTGTGCATCCAAAAACCCTTAAACCCAAATCTTATTTTCAAGTGTCCACCATACCTACCTAGGGATTGAGCAAGATCCCTCAAGTAAGTTGTCATCGGTGCAAAAAGGCAATAAAAATTGCTTCTAAAAGTGTGAGATCATTTAGTGTAAGAGAAAATTGAGCATTGTACGAACTTGGATGACAAAGAATAAAAGCGACAGACTGCATAACAAAGGTTGTCATCTTAAGGGGCAATACAGTGTGACGTTCTTTTGCACTAAGGGATTGAGCATACAAACAAATAAGCGCATGGCAACCTCTGCTTCCCTCTGCGAAGGGCCTATCCTTTACTTTCATGTATTTACTTTTATGCAAAGAGTCAAAGTTTTCCTTCTATTCCTTTTTATTTTTCTCCTTTGGCAAGCATCATGTGGTGAGGAAAGATCTAGGCACATATGTCCAGTTGAATATAGATAGCATGAGTTATTATTGTTGACACCACCCTTGAGGTGAATATGTTGGGAGGCGAAACTACAAGCCCATATCTTCCTATGTGTCCGGTTGAAACGTTTTGCTCATGTGTACGCGGTGAGTGTTAGCAATCATAGAAGACTATATGATGGTTGAGTATGTGGACTTACCTAAAGGCTCCGACACGTGACCCTTCCTAAAAGGATGATGAATTGTAGTTGCAAAGTTGACTGAGAACATAGTTTGTTGGTTTCTAATAGAGTTTTTGCTTTATACTTCGATTGTGTGATGAACTATTATTTATTCATGAGAAGTGTATGATGAAAGTCTTATGTTTAAATTGTTGATGTTATAATAATCAACATGATGCTTCTATGTCCGTATTTTGTTTTTATCGACACCTCTCTCTCAAAGCATGTGGACATGTTTTTCAATTTCGGTTTTTGCTTGAGGACAAGCGAGGTCTAAGCTTGGGGGAGTTGATACATCCATTTTGCATCATGTTTTCTTACTGTTATTTATAATGCTTTTATCCATAATAATGCCTTTTGGAGTAATTCTAATGCCTTTTCTCTCATATTTTGCAAGGTACACACAATGCGGGAGAATTCCGGCAGCTGGAAATCTAGACCTGGAAAAGCTACGTCAGGCTACCTATTCTGCACAACTCCAAACAAGCTAAAACTTCACGGACATTTTTTATGGAATATTTAAGAATTATTGGAGCAAATAACTACCAGAGGGGCCCACCAGGTGGGCACAACCCACCTGGGCGCGCCAGGGAGCCCAGGCGCGCCCTGGTGGGTTGTGCTCACTCTGGCCCGCCTCCGGTGCCCATCTTCTGGTATGTAGGTCATTTTGACCTAGAAAAAATAAGGAGAGGACTTCCAGGACGAAGCGTCGCCGTCTCGAGGCGGAACTTGGGCAGGAACACTTTTGCCCTCTGGTGGAGCGATTTCGCCGGGGGAACTTCCCTCCCAGAGGGGGAAATCATCGTCATCATCATCACCAACAACTCTCCCATCTTGGGGATGGCAATCTCCATCAACATCTTCAACAGTACCATCTCATCTCAAGCCCTAGTTCATCTCTTGTGTTCAATCTTGTTATCGGAACTATAGATTGGTGCTTGTGGGTGACTAGTAGTGTTGATTACATCTTGTAGTTGATTACTATATGGTTTATTTGGTGGAAGATTATATGTTCAGATCCATTATGCTATTTAATACCCCTCTGATCTTGAGCATGATTAATATTTGTGAGTAGTTACTTTTGTTCTTGAGGTCACGGGAGAAATCATGTTGCAAGTAATCATGTGAATTTGATATGTGTTCGATATTTTGATAGTATGTATGTTGTGATTCCCTTAGTGGTGTCATGTGAACGTCGACTACATGACACTTCACCATATTTGGGCCTAAGGGATTGCATTGTGGAGTAGCAATTAGATGATGGGTTGCGAGAGTGACAAAAGCTTAAACCCCAGTTTATGCGCTATTCCGTAAGGGACCGATTGGATCCAAAAGTTTAATGTTATGGTTAGAATTTATTATTAATACTTTTCTTTTAGTTGCAAATGCTTGAGGGAGGGTTAATCATAAGTAGGAGGTTTGTTCAAGTAAGAACAGCAGCTAACCACTGGTCCACCCACATATCAAATTATCAAAGTAGCGAACACGAATTAAAGCAACATGATGAAAGTGACTAGATGAAATTCCCGTGTACCCTCAAGAACGCTTTGCTCACTATAAGAGATCGTTTTGGCCTGTCCTTTGCCTCAAAAGGATTGGGCTACTTTTCTGCACTTTTGTTACTACTATCGTTACTTGCTCGTTACAATTTATCTTGCTATCAAACTACTCCACTACTTACAATTTCAGCACTTGCAGACATTACCTTACTGAAAACTACTTGTCATTTCCTTCTGCTCCTCGTTGGGTTCGACACTCTTACTTATCGAAAAGAGCTACAATTTATCCCCTATACTCGTGGGTCATCAGAGCGTGATCTCGAGCTCCAAGTTGGCTATTTCATCGGAGATCGCCAGCTCGAGGATGCGACGGCCATGTTCCTCTACTGCGCCTAGGTGGACACCTGGGCCAAGGAGGCGGTCGATCCTAGTGACCAGCGCGTTGGCATCGAGCGGGCCACGGACAAGGCGAATGGCGCGACCCATGCAAATGGCATGGTGGGCGTCCGGTGCAAGTACGGCGCGGCCGGTCTCTGGTGAAAGTACGACGTAGAGGGCCTCTGCCCACTCCTGGCGAGGAATGGGGGTACTGATGAGACGTGTACCGAGCTACGACGCCCTGTCGACAATAGGCAAGCGCCGATGGATCCGCTCTTGCTGTGCGGCGTTCCACGCCTCTCGCTCTGTGGCGCTCCAATGGTCTCGCCGTGTGGCAAGCCGCAGCCTAGCGGCGCGGACGCGCCTAGCTTGCTCTGCGGTGCGCCATCGATCATGGTGTGCCGCGAGTTGCAGCCTCTCGGCGCTGACATGCCTATCTTGATCCGCGGCGCTGAAGCGCCATGTGCCAAGGGTCTGCTCAACCCTGGCGATGATGTGCATCACGGCGTCATCCATCGCGTTGCCGAGGAGCGCCTCGTTCTCGTTTTCCTTATCGACGAGGTTGATGGCAGAGGCGACGCTTTAGTGGGTTGGCATGCTTGGAAAAGGTGGGTGTGCTACAGGCTGAGTTTGTTGCCTCCGTGTGTCGCGCACCGCCTAGTTTTATGCGCAATATCACTAGGTGGCGGGAAACCGGTGAGGAAATGGTGGGAAACGGCGGCGTGTACATAAAACGCCATCAATTTATGGAAACTTAGCATAGAAGGAACATCGAGCTAGCACGACACGTGCGGGCACATTGCTCGCCCAAGGCTATGATCCATATACTTGTGTGCCCAACAGAGCACACTATTCATAGTAAAGAATGTTCCGTTTATCCTAGTAGAGCAGTGGCGGCAAGCGTCAGAAGAAGTAGATGATGATCAGATGGTCGTTTATCCTAGTTAATTATGCATGTAATAGTTTACTTTGGTGTGTGGAAATGTCATGTGTGTACTAGCCACCTATGTAATTGGATGTTTGTCGCGTATCACACACATCTTGTTTATGTGAAACGTTTCTGTTCTCTTGGCTCAACACAAATAGTTTACGAAATGAACTATATGCCCTCCATTGCACACACCTTGATCTGGCTGAACCGTTTCTGTTGCGTTGCCTAATCGAAAACAGTTTCCGAGTGAACTATATGCCGTATATCGCACACACCTTGATCTGGATGACCGTTTCTTGTGTGTTGCCTAATCACAAACAGTCCATCTAAGTGAACTGTATGCCGTATATCGCACACCTTCATCTGGCTGCCCATTTCTGTTGTTCCTCCTCATCACAAATAGTTTATCCAAGTGAACTGTATGCCGTATATCGCACACACCTTCATCTGGTTGTCCGTTTCTTTTGTTCTGCCTCATCACAAACAGTTCATTGAACTGAATCGTATGCCCCGCATCACACACGCAACTAAAATCTGAACCGTGTTTGATGTATCCTTCATCGCAAATGTTTTGCATCTTTTTTGACAGTTTTTTTACATCACCGTTTGCGATTAATGCATCGCACACAGTTTCGTCAAAGGGTCTCTGATCGTAGTGTCGCGTTAGCAGCATCCTCCAGTAGTGGATGTTACTTGTTACTACACCAGCTACTCTTTTCTATATGCTTCAAGATGGAGGCTGCCAGAAGCGTAGCCTTTGATAGGACTAGCTTCTCCCCCTCCTATTCCAGCATTCTATAGTCCAGTCCACAGATACTACCCCCTTTATTGATACCGAAGCATATGTAGTGTAGATCTGATATCGGTCTTGCGAGTACTTTGGATGAGTACCCACGGTTGCTTTGCTACCTTCCTTTCCCCTAGACCCGGTTGCTGCGATCATATGTCGGATCCCAGGAGCCAGACGCCACCGACGACGACTACCACTACTCCGACGATGCCTACTACTACGTGCAAGCCGCTGACGACCAGGAGTAGTTTAGGAGGATCCCAGGTAGGAGGCATGCGCCTCTTCGATTTGTATCCACGTTTGTGCTAGCCATCTTATGGCACCTTGTTTAACTTATGTTTGTACTCATATATTGTTGCTTCCGCTGACTCGTTTATGATCGAGCTTATGTATTCGAGCCCTCGAGGCCCCTGACTTGTAATATGAAGCTTGTATGACTTTTATTTGTGTTTAGAGTTGTGTTGTGATATCTTCCCGTGAGTCCCTGATCTTGATCATACACATTTGCATGTATGATTAGTGTACGATTGAATCGGGGGCGTCACATGATTAACTGAGCTCCTTGAAGGAGGCGTTGCCAAAGTTCGTTATGTGGTTGAAGCCATGTTGAGATAGTCATGTTTGGATGTTTCTTTGATAGAGACTTGCCTATGCGGGGGCTCAAAGCCATGTTGTTGCTTGGTCGAACCATTCCGACGTTTTAGTAAAAAAATTGGCTCCTCGATGACCCAGGGAATCTTGAGTGCAAAATTGTTCACTCTGGGGACGTAGTGCCCCATCCAGAGAGGGCACGCGAGGAGCCCGTATCCCTATTTAGGGTGTGGGGGTATATGGCCGAGGTCGATTTGTGCGGCCTGAGTGAGCTTCAAAGAGCTAGTGGTGTGTTTATCGATGCGGGCTGCATCCTCGGACGCATGTACCTTGGCTGCAAAATCTGTGGTCTGCTCCTCAGCCCAGAGTGAGCGCTCAGTGTTGCCATTGACTGTTATAACACCGTTGGGCCCTGGCATTTTGATCTTGAGATAGGCGTAATGCGAGACTGCATTGAAGCGTGCGAAGGTTGTGCGCCCTAAAAGCGTGTGGCATCCACTCTGGAAGGGGGCGATGTCGAAGATGAGCTCCTCGCTTGTGAAGTTCTCGGGCGAGCCGAAGACTACCTCCAGGGTGACCGTTCCGGTGCAGCGGGCCTCGACGCCTGGGATGACACCTTTAAAGGTGGTGGTGCTCGGCTTGATCCGGGATGAGTCGATGCCCATCTTCCTAACCATGTCCTCGTAAATGAGGTTGAGGTTGCTTCCTTCGTCCATATGGACGCGTGTCAGATGATAACCATCGATAATGGGGTCCAGGACGAGCGCCGCCGATCCTCCATGCCTGATGATGGTCGGATGGTCATGCTTATCAAACGTGACTGGGTAAGTCGGCCAGGGGTTGAACCTCGGGGCGACTGGCTCCAACGCGTCGACATCCCGAAGCATTCGCTTCCTCTCCTTCTTAGGGATGTGAGTAATGTAGATCATGTTGACCTCAGTTACCTCATCAGGAAACTTCTTTTCGCCTCCATTATTGGGCCGCAGAGGTTCATCCTCGTCTTCGCTGCGGTTTTGGGTTTTACTTGGACCCTCTGCCGCGACCTTGCCAGCTTGTTTAAAGACCCACCAATTCCTGTTAGTGTGGGTTGCTGGTTTGTCCTGGGTGCCGTGGATTTGGCACGGCCGGTCCAGGATCCTATCGAGATGGCTAGGTCCGTCTTTGCTCCCTTTAAAGGGCTTCTTTTTATGTCGGGATTTAGGTCCGATGAACCCCGCGTTAACCGTGGCGTCTTCGGTATCGCTTTCGCCGTTTTTATACCCCCCTTGTTTTTATTGCGCTTAGGTTTTCCATTGGCGTCGCGTGTTTCCGAGGTGCCTGCCTCGCCGTTGTGAGAACTGCGGGCGAGCCAACTATCCTCTCCCGCACAGAAGCGAGTCATAAGCAAGGTGAGGGCAGCCATAGTCCTCGGCTTATCCTCGTCGAGTTGACGGGCCCACCATTCATCTCAAATATTATTCTTGAATGCGGCGATGGCCTCGGCTTCAAAGCAGTCTATGATCTAGTTCTTCTTGGTGAGGAACCTATTCCAGAAATTCTGGGCTGATTCGCCTGGCTGCTGGGTGACACGGATGAGGTCATCAGCGTCCGGAGGTTGGGCGTACGTGCCCTGGAAGTTTGCTCAAAAAGCATCCTCTAGGGCCTCCCAGCTGCCAATAGAGTGAGGAGGCAGGCTGTTAAGCCAATGCCTCATCGGCTCCTTTAGCTTGAGAGGCAGGTATCTAATGGACTGGAGATCATCACCATTGGCCATGTGTATGTGGAGAAGGAAGTCCTCGATCCATACTGCCGGGTCGGTGGTGCCATCGTATGATTTTATATTGATGGGCTTAAATCCTTCAGGGAATTGATGTTCCATCACCCTGTCTGTGAAGCAGATCGGGTTGGCCAGACCTCGGAACCGAGTAGCATCTCGTCGGAGGTCAGGAGAGAGCCATGAATAAGCTTGGTCTCGGGCACAGCTATTCCTGTCCATCCAGGCATCGTAGTCGTCAAGCCCGGTGGGCGCGCGTCCTCTTGATCCGTAGATGGACCGAGGAGGTGCCCTGTTTTCCTCGATGCGACGTCGAACATCGTGAGGATCTAGGTAATCCACGGGGTCCTTGCGATAACAGCGTGGAGGTGGCCGGTCGTCGAGGTTTTCCCGCATTGGCCTGTCCCAGCGTCTAGGGGGTCGGTCGTGGTTGTCGGTGAGTTCCTCGTCAAACTTCGGCCAGAGACGCCTGCGTGGGTATGATTTCAGCACGCTCCGGCGCCGTTCTTCCATGTCTTGCTTGGCGGAGAGCACTTTGACCAACTTTTCATTTAGTGCGTCGGTGTTGGCCTATAGTTGCCGCTGCTTGCGCTTCATGCTCCGAGTCCTCGCAATGAGGCGCCGCTGGAAGCGCTCTTATTCAAAAGGGTCTTTGGGGACGACAAAGTCCTCGGTACTGAGGCTTTCGTCCTCCTCTGACTCTGACATGTAGTTGTCATCGGCCCCTTCAAAGAGGTCTTCGGGATCTAAGTCCTCGAGATGTCCTTCGGGTGTGCCATTCCGCATTGGGGAAGCTTGATTGTCTCCCTCGGGGTTGTCGCCATCCCCGGCTCCGGCCTCGCCGTTATTGGCGGTTGCATTATTGTCGCTAGGTTCCCCATTGTTGCCTCTTCTGCGTCTTCTCTGACGTCTTAGAGGGGTATTGGGGGTATCCACCATGTACACATCATAAGTAGATGTAGGAGTCCACCTGCCGGTGTTTACCGGAGGCGAGGTGTCTTCTGGGGGACCATCGGCATCTTCATCCATGTCAGAGGCCTCGCCATAGTCTAGCACGTCGGTAAGTCATCGACCGTGATGACTAGGTGGGTGGTGGGTGGGACGTAAATTTCCTGATCGTCGGCTTTAAGTCCGGTCTGATCGTAAACCGAAGTCTTACCGTTCGAGATGGACATGCTCTCGATGCGGTCAAGCATCTCATTGAGGTGAGATAGCTCTTCGGAGTTCATCGCTAGTTCATAAGCGGGGCTAACTCGAAGTATGTTCGATGTGTAGCTTAACGAGTCTTCTGCGCGAAGGGGATCTAGGAGTGGATCCGGATTTTATGCCGAGGTCAGTTCTAACCCTGACGTAATTTCAGAGGTGGGAGCCGGATCTACGTCCGGACTAGAGATCGGGAGGAGGCTGGCCGGAGTGGCTCCGTCTGGGGTCTCTGCTGACGCCTCGGCGGATATCGACTCCGGATTCGAACCTCCACAGCCGGACAAGTTCTCAATTCGACCGGGGGGCCATCCCGACAAGACAAGCTTGCCGCGGGGATCCGCGGCGTACTCAAGGCCATTGAAAGTCATGATCCGACCCGGGGCGTAGTTTTTGACAGAGGCCAGATGGCCCATTGAGTTGGCGCAAAAGACCATGCTGCCGAACACAAAAAGTTGGTCGGGGGCGTAAACGCTCCTGTGGCCATTGGAGCAGTTGATCTACAGATGAGCCATCGATCCTTTTGGCGATCCCACAACGAAACCCTCAATGAAAGCACCAGTGTCGGTGTCAAAACCGGCAGACATCGGGGTAGGAGGTCCCGAGTTGTGGATCTCGGATCGAGGGTAATAGGAACGGAAGAGATGATGTTTACCCAGGTTCGGGCCCTCTTGATGCAGGTAAAACCCTACGTCCTACTCTTGTTTATATTGATGAAGATGTGTCAAGTACAGAGTTGATCTACCTCGAGATCGTAATGTGTGGTCTAACTCTAGGGCTAGGTGAATGATTTTGCGTTGATGTTCTCTCTACGGGCTAAACCCTATGGCTTATCACTACAAAAAAATACACTTCCGTGATGATACGTGTTTGTCACAGTAGGTCGCGTTTTTTGTCATGCATGTACATCCATGACAAATTTATGACAGAATCAAGATAGTCATACCTGTGTTGTCGTAGAAGTGTTCCATGACATTACCAAAATTATCATCACGGAAGTGTCCACTTCCATGACGATAAATCGCGCATCACAGAAGTGCTTTCGTCAAGGGTGACCGACACGTGGCATCCACCGTAACGGAACGCCGTTAAGCTATTGGGTCGGGTTTTGGATCCGATAACCCGTTAACAGCCGCGACCAATGGGGATTTTCCATGTGTAAAAATCATCATTGGCTGGAAGAAACACGTGTCGGCTCATCGTTGGGACAGATGTCATCCACTCATTGGACAAAAGGCGCCTATGATACGTCGACACGTGGCACGGCCCATCAAGTTTAAATGGGCCGGCCCAACTAAAGGCCCACAAGATTTTGCGGACCATAATGGGCCGGCCCAGCTAAAGGCCCAGGAGATTTTGTGGACCATAATGGGCTGCCCCAGCTAAAGGCCCACAAGATTTCGCGGGCCATAATGGGCCGGCCCAGGTAAAGGCCCACAAGATTTTTGTGTGCCATAATGGGTCGGCCCAGGTAAAGGCCCACAAAATTCTTGCAGATCATAATGGGCCGGCCCAGCTAAAGGCCCACGAGATTTCGCCGACACTAATGGGCCGGCCTAGCTGTAGGCCCACAAGATTTTGAGGACCCTAGTAGGCCGGCCCATTAACTGGCTGCCATGTTTTGGGCCAAATGCCGGCCCATATTTGATCCGGTCCATTAATGGCCTCCCACGTTCCGGGCCTAATAATGGCCCATATGAGATCCGGCCCGTTAAAAGCCTCCCACGTTCTGGGCCAAATCACGACCCAGATCAGGTCCAACCCTTTAAGAGGCTTTGGCCTCAATTATGGCCCATATCAGATTGGGCCCGTTAACTGGACGCTATGCTTTTGGGCCCACTTGCTAAAGGCCCATTTAGTAATTCGGCCTGATATTAGTTTCGGCCTGTTAAGGGCCCGTTTAACATTTCGGCCCTATATTAATTTCGGCCTGTTAAAAGCCCGTCATATAGTTGGGCCTAACTACGACCCGGTTTGCTTCCGGCCTGCTCGCAGCCGATATCTGATTGGGCCAAACAAGGACCGAGACAATTTTGGCCTGTTAAAAGCCCGTGATTTGATTCGCACAATCATGGGCCGGGGTCCATTCCGGGCTGCTACCGGCCCGTGAGCTGTTCGGCACGTTTCAGGCCCAACCTACTTCTCAGCCTCCTAAAAGCCCATTGAGTTTTCTTGCGAAATGAGGGCCGGGGGTTACTCGGCCTATTAAAGGCCCGAATCTACTAGTGGGCCAGTTTGACGAGGCCCATGATGCGGATCATACATCATGATTGCATGACGACCCGATTATGTACCGTAATTTTACGGTTTGGCCGGTTTACTGCGAAGACAGGATATATATACAGTAAAATAACTACAGCATTGTGAATATGAAAAAACATAGACTATACAATAAAGAAATTACGGCATATTACATCCACTGGGCATCAAAGTTCGCCACTATGATAATAAAGCACAAGCAGGCAGCAGATTACATACACTGGGCATCAAAGATCGCCATCAGTGCAAATAAACACGCCGACAAAATAATATACAAAACCGACAGCACTTCAATAGAGTTCAAGAAAGGTTAGCCCTGCTGGCGAGCTGCAACGGAACCACCTGAGCAAGATGATGAGACTGCGCTTGTTCAACACTTATATCTTCCTCACTCTGAAAGATAAACAAGCAGACAGATGACAGGTTTTGCACATAAAAGTATCAGTGCTGACAATTCATCACATTTCTTACTGACGAATAAAGTGACACAGTTTAAAATTGCATTAACACAATATGGTATTGTTCAGGTCAAGACATGGCAGGAAATGACATTGTGAAGGAGTTGGCAGCTTCGCGACACCACTGGATTACAGATCAAGAACTCATAAGTATCAATGGTTAGTGTGCTGTCAATTTATCCCATTTCAGATTGGCAAATAAAGAGACGGTTTAAATAATAGTAGAATGATATGACATTGTTCATAGTTAAGACATTGCAGAATATGACATTGTGTTGTAGTGGGTAGGTTCACCACACCACTGGATTACGGATGAAGAACATAAGCATACATGCAGTGCAAAAGAAGATCACTTGCTCTGTATAGTTTAATTTACATGGTATGAAGAAGGAACTTGGTTGTACAACTGAAAACTTAAATTGAGAAGGACAAACTTTTGTTTATGAACTACATAATAAACTTTAAACATGCAATTTGATGCAAACACCAAAAATAAACAGCTGTTGCAGTCATGCCTAACCAAATATACACAACAAAGTTTGAAGGCTTGAGAAGGACAAACTTACATTACTGGTGAAGACAGGCTCTATAAAGCCCTTGTCCATGCTGATGGGAGGGGGGCAATTCAAGAAGTTTACCACAGAATCTTCTTCATAAGCATTGCCTTTATTCTACATTTTGTTAAGAGTAAATATAGATGTGATAATATACGAAAAAATGGAGAATATTTAAGATAAGATGAAGAGTGATGCTACATAACCAAGTAGCTATAAATGTATGTGCAGCGATACAGGCAAAAGGCACAGCCAAGAGCAATGCACAGCTAAACTTCTTCAGTACCAACCTTATGGTAAGAGTAAATATAGATCTGATGTGTAGAAAATGGAGGGCAAAGGAAAATAAGCTGCAGAGTGATGGTACATGAACAACTACCTGTCAATATAAGTACACTGATAAAGGACAGCATGTACTTACAGGAACAATGCAGAGCTAAAAAATCATTGGCATTGGATATATTCTACACTAATGTAACCATTCATACAGATCAGATAATTTGGAGCGAACAATTGATAAGCAAGCTATCATGCATACTGCTGTCACATAATGAACAAGGTATGTATGCAAGTACAGTGATACAGGACAACAGGTACTAACAAGAGCAAAGCAGCGGGCAGCATATTTGCGATATCCTGTCGTTCTTTTCAAACCGGAATTCTTCTTCGAGCAGATTTCCTGCAAAAAAGATCCGTAAGGCACATGCGGAAAAGTAGAAGTTCAAATTGTCATTTGATTTCATAGACAGTACCTCATCCTGGGAACGAGACCAGTGCATAACAAGGTTTTTCCATTCAATGTCTTCTAAATTTAGCACAGGAGACTTCACCGGAAATTCGTTTATAGACTTGCCATGAAAGTGTGATTTCCTCAGGTAACACCGATACTGCTGCAATGCTTCCTTGAAAAGCACAAGCAAGCTTTTCTCGTCATGACTATCTAGATTGACCCTCGCCTAGTTACAACAATGTAATGTAAATCATTGATGTGTTCGATCAGCAGAAAATAGGAAAATAATAACCATGAACAATAGCACTTACACGTAAGTTGGACAGGAAGATGTGAAAATGGTGTTTGTCTTCACTATAATCTTCGCATGATGGGAATATATGCATGTAGTCCCTAACAACATTGAAAGCATTGTCTTTTAAACCGGGAATAAATGGAATGGGGTTCCAATCTGCAGGAATTGGCCGTCTCTGCAGTTGGGATAGGTCTTCGGCCGGTGGACTTGCTGTACTTTTTGCTGGAGTGGGATTTTTTTGTGGTACAGCTGGTGCTATGGCAAATGAAATCGGTATACCTTTTGTTGGAGTGCAGGTCCTGTGTGGTGGGGCTAGTGGTGTGGCCAGTGAAGTATGGGTATAGTCTGCTGGAGTCGGTCCTACGTTTAGTGTCACTGGTTGTACAGCCAATATAAGTGGGGCGCTGTCTGATTTCTCTAGCACCACCACGTTTTTCAAGGACTTTGCTGGTGCTCCTTCAGGTTCGGCAATCACCCTCTTCCTTTTTGATGTCTGATGCACAAGAACAACATTTGAGTGGAAAAACATGGTATGATGACAGATGGAATATGTATTGATAATGGATGGGCATGGCATCTCGAGTTATATGATGAGTAAACTAAGCAGATGGCGGTGCAACAAAGTAGAAGAAATGCAAGACAACATATGCAAGATACTCGCAATCAATAAAACCTTGCCAAATTAGAACATGCACCTTGATGGGTGAACAGGACAGGCCATCTGCCTTTGACTCCTCGAGGTTAGAATAGTCATTAGGATGATATTCTGAACAAGAATCAACAGGTGGGGAGCGTATGAGTTTCATTGCTTCCAGAATGGCACTCAATGCCTTGGTGCTAATTTTGTAAGTCATTGCAGTGTTCCACAATATTCTTCTGATGCGCGGATTCTGATATTCACTGTAATTGCGTATAATATCTGAGAACCATGAAAATATAAATAGTTGTGAGATTATCTTTTTAATGCAGATGATATTCTAGTATAGGGGCACCCCTGTAAACACTTGTGTGCTATCACTGGATTCTGATGAGAGAGCTCATGTGTGCTATAATATGGTGCATGCATTTATATAATCTGGCACAAGTACACAAAAAAATAGGCTCCAGAAGTAAGGATAGCTGGCAGATGATAGGTTCATAATATACTATATAGAGAGTTTATTGCCAAACCATGATAACAAGAGCACACAACAACTAGGCAGATCATAGTGTACATAACAGGGGTACACCATAACCACGATATATAAATCGGGAAAGTGGAACTGGCTTGAAAATATGGTGTTGTATTGCCGCTAGTAATTGAAAGCCTATCGATCATGTATAGGCCAGCTCTATCAGCTGTTGACTGCAGATGTCCCTGCGCCCCTTCCTGACAAGGAACATACTGTACATACTAAATACAGAATAAACAAAGAGGAACATATTAAAGAACAGAAGAGGAAGCATATTCTTGAGGTTCCGCTTCATTGCATACAATGTTGGTTGCCCACTCATGATGAATCACAGCGCCCAAAGAAATGCAATTCCATGCTGTCTCTCTATATGTGGCAATTTTGAACAAGAGTCATTAGGATCATATTCTGAACAAGAATCAACAGGTGGGGAGCGTATGAGTTTCATTGCATCCAAAATGGCACTCAATGCCTTGGTGCCAATTTTGTAAGTCATTGCAGTGTTTAGCTTCAAGAGTGGACGGCTGCTAGTGCGACACAAAGCAGCTACACAGATCATAGTGTAGATATAACGGGGAAACCGTAAGCATCAGAGTAAAATCAGCAAAGTGGAACTTGCTGGAATATATGTGCTAGTATTGCCGGTACGGCTAGAAAGGCTTCGGATACCAGCTCTCTTCAAGTGAAGGTGCGCTACTGTTAATATCAGTGTTACTCTCAAAGGCGACACAGCTCCCCGCATTTCCTTGCTATTCTTATAGGATTCAAGTGGGCAGGTGACTACAAATCATATTCCTGCGTTTACAAGATCCTACGAATCTAAGAGGCTCAAAGTGTCCATCACAACCGACCGTATAGACCTCTACACTGCAAAAGTCCCTGCTCATCTTCAGTACAAGGAACATACTGTACCACTATCATACTCCCTCTGTTCCAAAATATAAGTCTTGGTAGAGATTTCCACTATGGATCACATACAGATGTATCCAGATACATTTTAGAGTGTAGATTCACTCATTTTGCTCCATATGTAGTCCATGGTGGAATCTATACAAAGACTTGTATTTAGGAACGGAGAGAGTACATATTAAAGAAGAACGGAAGAGGAACATGGTAAAGAAGAGCAAGCAGATTTTGGATAATAAAATGTTGGTTGCGCAGTGCCCACACATGATGAACCAGAGCGCATTAAGAATGCAACTCCGAGCTGTCTCTCGACCATTTCAGGCGGTTGGATGAAGACCCTATGTCTCCTAACCCATCTTCTTCCTCGTCTCTGATTCTTCCCATACAGAACACCGCACAGGCTGCCGGCCGAACCACCGGCCCCCGCCGCCTGTGTTCCTCCGCCACCCCCACCCCCCGCCCCCGCCCCAACCCCCACCCGCGTCGAGTTTTCTTCGTTCGGCGAAGCCCCACAACCACCCGAGCCCCTTCGTTCGCACCGGCGAACTCCGGCGAGCTCTGAAAAATTGACTGACCCAATTTTGAAATTTAGTCTACTGTGATTTAACTAGTGTGGAATATAAAAGGGGAAAACCATAAGCATTGGGAGTATAGTGTTGAGCGTGCCATGGCGGATCTGAAGGTGCAAACCGGACAAAGGTAACTTCGCAACCAAGACAAGAAATCAGAGTAAAGCAGTGGCGATCTATTTTCTTGCTGCGATAAATAAGTTGAGCAGATACGAAAGAGTACCGCCTCTGGTGCGGCGCCGTGTACGCATCTGCTAAGAATTTGACGGTGCTGCGGTAGCGATGGCTGTCGGCGGCGTGGAAGCAGATCTAGGAGGGTACACGGTGGCGGCGGGGCGCGGTGGACGAGACGGTCGTAGGAGCAGCGCCGGCAAGGTGGACGACGGCAGGGATGAAGCGAGAGGACGGGATGCAAGGATCCCGGTCCAAAGCCGTGGATAAGAGAGGTCGATCTCTTGTAATGGACGGCAGCGTCGGGGTATCAGCTCCGGCATGGTGGAGGAGGACAGCGGTGGATGGGGTGGCGGACGGAGGAGCGTGGGGTGGAGAGGGTGTTGTGGCGCCCACTGAGTACGAATGGGGAAAAGGGAGGTAGAGAGGAAGGGGGTACCATGTATTCAGGGCGCGCTTGTCTCAAATGCGAGGAAATTTACAAACTTAGCCCCCGTTTCAAATTTCTACTACATCACAGCAACATTAGTTGGTTGGGGATAGGACGGTAATCTCGCATACACCGAATATTTGCCGACGAGAGTTTGTTTTTGGCGCCCACCGTGTATGAATATGAATCGGGGAGGGAGTCAATTTCGGCCGAGGACACACTGTGTTTTGGCGCCCACCGTGTATGAATCCGGGTGAGAGGCGGTTACGTCACGTTTGGGTGAAATTACAAACCTACCCCTATCGAAACCTATAGAAATCCAGCAGATAGGCTTTGCATGGCAGGGATAGGCAGTAGTGATTTTCATCTCGCAGATTTTGGTTTCGGGCGGTTACTGCGACTTTCCCCGCTTCATTCAAATTTTGCAGAGTGCACGTTTACCGTGCCAACTCAATTCGAATCCCGTTTGTATTCTATTTTTATTCCGGGCGGGATCCATTTTCAATTGGAATTACATTCTATATATATATCATTTTTTATATATACTTTCAAAAGCACAACACCATTTATACATAAATATGGTTTACAAATGGCATGATCTCAGATTCATAAGGTTGTATCCATCAATTTGGATTTTCAAATATTTGAAACCACTTTATGTTGAAATCCAATGTATGCATTCCTCGCTAACTGTGTCCAATTAATGTGTGTTTCATGCGGGTTTTTTTTACTTCTCAAACATGTATAATGTGTTTCACACACGCAACATATAGTGTAATCCCGTTTAGACATTAATTGCATATAAACCATGCATTGTTTGTAATTGAAGAATCTATGGATCACCAATATTGATAAACTATATAACATTACACGTGTGCCCAAATTCAAATGAATATGCATGTTTGATACACCAATTTGCGTTACGATATTATCGATGTCGTGATCTCCAGTTTAAATATTTGAATCCCCTTTAATCCAGATATTCGTCTCATATAGCTATCACTCATGCTTATATAGGACTATCTCTCTGGACCTATACGCGTTCATCGTCTCTCAGGTATCTCTCGTGCTACCTGTATGTCGACAATGATCTTTTATCTTCGTAACACACTGACGGTACTCTCTCCCTCGACCTTCATCACTCTATCTCTCTCTAAGTATATCTCGCTCCCTGCTATGTGTCTCTAACTATGATTCTCCATGTGGAATCTCTTTCTCTCACACAAACACAAAACTTTGTCTCCCGGGGTCTCATTTCTCTCTACTATTCCCATGTGTGCCACTCGCAAACCCCTCATACAGAGATGTCTTTCGCTCCTTAGATATGAGAACCTACGACTCTTCCTCTTCAATGTCTCTTTCTCACACACAAACACAAACTCTATCTCCCAGGGTCTCATATTTCTCCATTGTTCTCTTGTATGTCGCTCACACACACCCTCTCTCCCTAGAGATATCTTGTGTTCCCTCGTATGTCTCTCTAGCTATCACTCTCGTTGTGAAATATCTTTCTCTCTCGCAGACACAAAACTCCGTCTCTCTGGATCTCATTTCTCTCTGATATCTGTTTGTATGTGACTCACATGCACCCTCTCTCTATCTCTCTCACACCCACGCACCCTCTCTCTATCTCTCTCACACCCACACACATAACCCAGCCTTCTGATCCACTCGACTCCTATCTCTAACGCACACTAGCTAGCATCTTTATCTTTCTATTTATCTGTTTCTCCATCAACCTTCTTTCTCGCCCTCACTCTTGATTCCTATCACGCACACTACATATGTTTCTCTCTACATGCAGTCAAGTGCTCTCTCACACACATATATAACTTCACCCTTTGAACCACCCGACGGTCATCTCCAACACCCAAACTAGCGGATGTCCCTCTAGCTAGCATCTCCATCTCTGTATCTATCTGTAGTTTCTCCGTCAACATTTCTTTCTCGCACGGAGTCTTGCTTCCTATCACCCACACTATATATGTCTCTCCATACATATGCATTTATAGGTTGGTCTCTTTTGCACAATCGTTGCGGCTCACTCCCTCTGCTCGCCATAGATGCATGCTCCAGCCCACGCCATATCTCTTAAAGACAAAAACACATGCTCAATTGTCGGCCCTTCTTCCCTGCATTCTCACATGCATGCATATTGTCATACCGATCCGTCTCTCCCATGTCGTTGATCTTATGACTTATGTCTTCTTTCTTTTATCCCGATCATGCGCGCGCACACACACACATCCCACGTATACATGTATACCTCTCACACATGCATGTTCAAGGTCTCTATGTCTCCATACGTAGTTAATTACCCTCAATCCTAACGCCACATCGAATCGTTCTCCTCTTTTGTGCACATAACTTCCGCCTGGATGGGTAAAACACACACTCACACTTAACAATCTCCTTCTAGCTACCCCCCCCCCCCCCCGCCTCTCACTCTTCCCCTATATCCCCGAAACCAATAAGACCATCCCTTTGTTTAATTCCCGCCTACATGCACCATCGATATATAGTAGTCTTCCTCGGTGTCTCTCGAACAAACACGTTCTCTCGATGTCGACTCCTCTCACGCGCACAGACCTTCTCTTCCCTCTCTACGGGCATTTTCTCTCTCGCACCCCATCGTTGGTGGCCTCTGCCATACACATCACCTCTCTATGATGAAGCCATGCACACTTAAATTACATCAGCCACAGAGGACCCCGCGACACACACACACACGCGCACGCACACACACACGCACGCACGCACCCCCTCCCCCCCACACACACTAAGACTCCATCTCTCTCTCACACACACACACAAACACACACACACACACACGCACGCACGCACACCCCCCCACACACTAAGACTCCATCTCTCTCTTTCTCATACACACACACACAAACTAAGACTCCATCTCTCTCTCTCTCCTCTCTCTCTCTCTCACACACACACACACTAAGACTCCATCTCACGCACACATGCTCTAGGAGGAGCATTTGTTCCTACCACCCTTCATCCAACCTTACCCGTATGATAAACAATCACCTTTATTTACTTGCATAACATGGACAAATTCCACTTTACTTTAGTAGTCAGCAAACTTATCATCTGTACCCTTATAAAAAACCGAGTTGGCGGTGATGGTGTGCCTGCCATCTTGTAATACAGACCGTATGATCTATATCTAAGGATAGAAAGCAAACTATGATAATTTTACAAAAGATACCCGCACCTCTCTCCACATCATTATCTCCCGCAACCTCGTTGCTCAGCAATTAAAAAAGGAATAAGTCTCTGGAACAATCTAGCATGCATGGTGGCCGCTGCCGCCTGCCGGCGCCGTCCATCCCCATGCCCCCGCCCATTCCGACCACCAGTCACCACCACGCTCCACTCCTCCTCGCCTTATCTCTCATCTTTCATTTTTTCGATGACATTCTCGAGATACCAGTTTTCCGATAAAATTCTCGAGATATCATTAGTTTTTACACATGGGATTACTCCTGCATGGGTCAATCACAACAGGTGTTCTGTAAAAAATGCATATTGATGTTCCGTGCAATGCACGAGAATCTTGCTTGTAATTATATAACGCAAATCACGAGCAGGAAGTGACTTTTTTTGACACAACCACGTTAACATGGCCATGTAAATCACTAGCTTAAGTAAATACCATTATACTTATATCCCGATGCAAAAGGTTGAGTACATGTCCGAAGAGTAGAGTCGCACACATGCACTCTGTCTCTCAGAATCTCTCTCACACACACACACACCAGTTACGTGACGCCCACTTAAGCAGACACGTATGTTACAATTTGTGCACCCGCGGGTACACGTGATGCTGCGCATTTATTTAAGCCGGAAGGCGAACCCAAACAGTAGCTGCATTCATTCCCCGCCCGCCGCCTCTTCTCTGGTCGCCGTCGCCCGGTAGCCATGGGCCGGCCGAAGGTAACAACATACGCCATACTCCCGCCGGAGCGGCGCTTTAATATGGAAATTTTAGTGGTCATGCATGCATCTTTTTGTGCTAGCACTCTTCCCGCGGACGTGCGCGGGCGGTGGAAGAGGAAGGAGAAGGGAAGCGGGCTGTGGAGTAACGTTTTTTACCACAATTTCTTAGGAAACTGAGTGCAATAATTGAGTAGTTTTGCAAACTACCAGTACTACACCTGAAACAGTTTAAAACCTATACTCCCTTGCCAGCGCGCGCTTCCCGCGTGAAACGGTCAGCGTCGCCCTGGAGCGTCAGTGCCGCATTAATGCCCGACCAGAGCGGAGGCGACCTCTCACTGGCGCCGGCTTTGAAGTGGCGCGACGGCCGAGAGAGCGCCGCTTCCCGGTGCACGCGACTGCTCCGCGTCGAGACTGGCCATAGGCCATGCTTGGACCCATGGGTTAGAGTTAGTTTGAGCTAGTTGGGGCTCAAATAGCCCTAAAGTATCCAAGCATGAGGGTTTAAATTGGAGCAAGTTGCACCGAACCCACCAAAAAAAACTATCCCACCCAAGAGGTGCTAACTAGAGATAGTTCTCATTGGGACCACTGAAAAATCACTTTTATCTCTCCATGAAGTGCATTTATTGTCAATCTAACCCTGTCACCCAAACACCTCTTTGGCTACAGTTAGTTCAGGGTTAGTCATGAGTTAGTCTAACCTCTAGCTAAGTTAGAGTATCAAACAGGAGCAGTATAGGACATGCAAGTTGCTCAAAGCATACATGCAAATTCGTACGTGAAAGGATTTTTTTCTTTTTGAAAACGGAACATGAAAGGAATTTTTTTTAGAATGCTCTTGGCATGTCGCTAACATGTGATAGTTAACCGACCTCAATAGACGGCAGAAACGCCAGCCCGCCACACTTTGATAGAGACGAGGAGGGAGAAGCGATACAGGCTGCTGGATTACTAGAGATAGGTGTCGCACGGAAGCCAAGAAATATGGTGATAGCGTGGGTTAGCCATGTACTAGTATGATGTAACTACACTGGGCTGCCGTGTTTCGTACTCTTCCAGTCCACTGTGGAGATGATTGGTTAATTTTATATCGCTGAATAATATTAAATATTATGAGTGCAGACGATCCACCATGAGGTTCCTTGCTCCTTCTCAGTCGTCCGGAATCTATGTTCTGCCACTCTATTTTTTTATATGAGCTTTGTTCATCCTTTTGCCAACACGCGAGACATCTAGCATCAAGTTGCATGTGTTATGCAAGGATCGTTCCATCTATATGAAGAACACGTGGGACTGGAACTACGAGACGAACATGTACCCAGGAGTGGACGTACGAACCTGAGTAATGTAGCGCAGTAAGTGAAGTAGAAAGGCACAAATGGTATGAACATGCGTGGCATATAGGGTGTGTTTGGTTGCGTTCTCGTCTCAGCATAGTTGTTCCCTCTTCATGCATGCTCAACTCAACACCCCTCTTCATGCATGCTCTCTTCATGCATGCTTCTAGTGTATTTGTGCTAAACTAGTGTGGACTCAGGCACCCTCCATACACTCTACCAAACACCCAAAAGTAGGTCGAGAAGGGAACTCTTGGGCGGCATTTGTCTCTTACTACGTACTACCACTAAATGTTGTACGTGCAATGCACGGTGATGTTATGGAGTACGTGCCTAAGTACTCTACTACTACTATATTAGTTGGAGGCACATATTAACTTTTATATTTGTTTACGTGTATGCCCCGAGACCTTCCAACTAGACGTGTCTTTCTCTCTAGGTCGCACTTTGTATCGTTCATACCACTAAGTACTACTACGTGTGGTCTCCGACCCAGAAGTGGAAGAAGTGGAGACGCTCTACCACGCTATTTTTTTACGCTGGGCTCTACCACGCTGTTCATGTCCCACTCCTTTCGCTGACGTGTGGGACATCCAGCACGTGCCGTGTTTGGCACCCTTCGTCGTAAGAGTTGAAACGCTAGCATTCATCAGAAATAAAAAATAATTATAAATCGACAGTGATACTATTTTTTTTGCGAACCAATCAGCAGTGATACTATACCACGCGGTTTCCTTGCTCCTCGATATCGGAAAGAATACTTCCGTTCGCCAACATGTGGGACGTCGACCATCCTGGTCCACTTGCCATGCACGCAGAACTCCAAGGGAGAGTCACCCAGGTCGTCGCGCCGCATAACAATGACTAATGAGCCGTCAAATCACAGGCCCACTTCCCACTTTGAAGTTGCTCGGACGAAGGAACCATCATGATTTCGTTGAATTCCGCTTCTTGAAGGAAACTACTGTACCAGCAGTACTGCTAGCTATAGTAGTTACTCCAACAGAGGCCTCCTTTCGTTCATAGGATAGGAATATGAAAATCATAGGAAGTGAGATGACATGCATCTCAATTCCTATAGAGAAAGAGATGCCATTTGATGCTTAGGATAGGAATTTTTCCATTTAGTCTAGGCTAATGTACTGGTAATTTTCTCTAAAAACTACAGTAGTAACTAGTAGTATTGGTACATGCTCGTACTCAGACACAGACACACACACTAACTACTAGTACTACTACTTCTCACATGCTGGCCAGACGCCGTCGTTCTCCTTCCTGGCGTTGTCGGCGACACCCCCACCGTGCTTGGATCTCCGCCGACCTCTCCGCAGTAGCGCGTGCATCCTTTTCTTTCTTGCGGCGGTGGGCCTCTCTTTTCTTGAGTGCTTTCTGACTTTTCCGCTCCCTCTGTGCGGCTTTGGCCGCCTCTTGCTCTACCACCCATTCGGCCTTGGCATCTTCAAATTCCTCCCACATAGTTGTGAGGTCGCGAGCGGCGATGAACTCGGCACGGCGGGATGCCATCGCTACCCTACCATTTTGTGTGCGGTCATGGGCGGCGAGGAACTCAGCGCGGCGGGATGCCATCGCTGCCTTACCGGTTAGTGTGTGGCGCGGTGGCATGAACGACGCTTGGTGAGAGCTCTGGGGTGGAGTGGCCGGACAACCGTATAGTGCATTGGTTTGTCAAGAGCTCAAGGACAGAAGACGAAGCAAATTTGGATTCCCCTTCAATCCTGGTCATTTATTACCGAGTAAAATGCATTGGCGGTCATCGAACTTGTCTTGATAGCTCACTTTGATCATTGTATACGAGATATGATGATTATACGGTCACTGGCTCAGCGTATAGCTCCGTATTTGTCTGGTTGACCAGTCAAACAGTCCGCATGCGCCTCATCAGCTCGTGTTCTTTATCTATCTACGCGGGCCTACCTGTCAATGGAGAAAGAAATACTAACCAAAATTATGCGTACGTGGGGAATCAAACCACGGACTCGTCGCTGCAACGCACCCTAGTCAGCCAAATGAAAATGAAATACTTCGCGTCAGACACTCACGCTCACGCTGTCAAAGCATGCTAATGCATGCACGTCGCCCTCTAAATCAAAGTCCTGCTCATGGCGCAACGCAAACGGCGAGCCCATCACCTACGCGCCCCGGCGATGCCTGACATTACTGTTTAGACGTTTGATGGAGGCCTACGCGAACGCCGAGCATGTATTCACCTGGCTCAACAACAACGGTCATACTAGGACCGCCTTGCTCATGTATATCGTCCATCACAACGACAATCTATAAAACAGCCTAAGCTAGAGAGGGTACTATGGTAGTATGGTACGGAGTATGTACTATCGTGAGCGACCGATCTTAGTGCCACTGCACACCGAAACCCCTTCCATCGCTAGCGCGCGCTTCCCGCCTGAAACGGTCACCGTCTCTCCAGAATGTCAATGCCGCATTCACCGGACTTAACTGCAGGTGCAATTGGTGTGTCACTGACATGCGGGCCAGATGCCCGTTGGGCCCACATGTCAGTAACCCAAACGCATCTGCAGTTAAGTCACTGAAGCAACGTCCGCATTCACGCCCGACGAACCTACTCCGGCGCCAGTTGTCCATCCGTCTGTCGCGGCTCATTGCCATTCGCCCGCTATATTAACTTGAGCCCCAGCTCCCAGCCATAGCCAAAGACCGACACTTATTCTCCTCCGGTCCCTTCCTTCTGTCGGCACCACTTCAACCATGGCCTCCTGGCGCTCCGAAGCTCTCTTGGACGTACTGTCGCAGGAGCAGACGAGGGACATCGGCGGCTCCGCTCCGGGCGCGCTCCAAAGCTCTCTTCGACGTACTGTCGCAGGAGCAAACGAAGGAGATCGCCGGCACCCCCCGGCCGCCCTCCGCCGCCACGACCATGAAGCCGGCGCGCGTGCGCAAGCGCAGCCGGCAGCGAGGAAGAGTAGTACACGGTAGGTCGCCACCGCTCTGGAGGAGGAGGTTATCGAGGCGGATGAGGAGGAGGCAAAGGCAATGGCCGGCTTTCTCGGGTTCATGGCCGGACATGGTGGTCGGGCGCCGGCGATCGTTTAGATTAGGTTTACAGTAGGTTTTAGTATGGTTTGTGCGAAATATGTAATGAATTTCGTCCAGTTTGTAGGAAAAGTTTTCGAAATGTAATGAATTTCATCCGGTTAATTTGAAATTTGCTTTATTTGCACGAATTTCGTCCGGTTAGTTCATATAGTTGTCGAAAGGTATGCAAGCAGCATCGGATGGCATCCATCAGTGTCCTCGGACAGATGCTGGTGTAAATTTGTGGGCCAGCGCTGGAGATGCCCTAACTATCATGCTATAATCGCTAACAATCCTCCATTATTTGGCAGGGAACAGTTATCCCTCGATCAAAATCAGATCCGCGGTGTTTCGCACTCCTCCCGCGTAAGAGTGTAAACTCTTGCTTACATAAAAATGGAGCAAGTGGACGGCACTGTAGCACGTCATATCACTCGAACTAGCCCGCCTAACGAGCGGGAAAGCACCGCCCTCGTCATTTTGTTATGGATTTCTATCGGTTGATCGCGCGAAAATGTTACGCTTCGCAAGTTCTAAAGGAAAAGGCGGCACACTTACGACTCGTACGCATCGCAACCCCGACAGTCCGGCTCGCACGCCGCTCACCAGAGGGGACACGCGTTGTCTTGCAATTTCACTGACATGTGGGACCGTAATTGAATAAACCGTCGATAGCCGAAATCTAATCGCTCGGCGGGCGTCGGCTGAGAAGAGAGAAATGGGGGAGGGAGAAGAAATCGCCCGCCCGCCGCGCACGGACTCCAAGAAATATATGGTGATAATGTGAGGTGGGCCATGCTGGAGTCTGTACCGCTTCCGGAGCCCGCTCTCACCGCCCTGGCCCCTCAAGACACCAGTTGCTCGCCGCATGCATGCATAGCAAGTAGTACTCCTTATGTGGAGGAGAGAGAGGCATTGACAAGGTCAAGGAGTGGGCTCTGCAAGAGCCCGTCTCTACACGTGCTCCTAGGTATAAAAAATAATTCTAAAAAAAGGCATAAAAAACAATTGTGTCTTAAAAAAAGAAAGGTAAAAAACATTTGAGAGGAAATAGATAGAGAGAAAGTGAGAAAAAGCTGTAACCTGGGCATTACATGAGGAAGGAGGGAGTGGTGCACATGCCAAGTTCACTGGGCTGCCGTGTTTCACACTCCTCCGTCGTAACAGTGGAGACAATAGCTTTCATAAAAAATAAACAATGAATACTCGTTGCTCGTCCTCTATATCGGAAAGAATACTTTCATTCGCCGACATGTGGGACGTTGACCATCCTGGTCCACCTGCCATGCACAAAATTATCCTGGTCTACCCCGGTCATATCGCAGGCCCAACCTTTCCCACTGTAAGTTGTTCGGACGAAGGAACCATCATGACTTCGTTGAATTCTGCTTCTTCAAGAAAACTTACTGTACCCGCAATACTGCTACCACACGCTAAGACTGGACGGCACTGTACCACGTCATATCACTGAAACCCACTAGGCCAAACTAGCCCGCCTAGGTCATCTATTTTGGAACGGAGGGAGTACGTCTCTGCACTGCTATGATTTTGTGTTGCACGTTCTTTGTACTTTTGCTATGATTTTCCTACCCTATGAACCAAATGAGGACTGAATGTATGTCGACTATTGTCTGATCGATCGCTAAGCCTACAATTTTAGGAGCTAGGGCTATTGGTCGATCAACGAGGGATAAGTATAAGCGTACCACGAGCTCATCAGCCCCAACGTTTCTCTTCGGTGAGTGTTTTGCAAGTACTATAGCTCGCACAGTAGCTAGCCTACTAACACCAAGAATCATCAAACAAGCCCTACTGATATGATAAACAGTTCAAACTTACATCTAAGCATGCCATATATTACATCAAAAGCTGGTGAGGATACATCTGTTTCCATAACTTGGAGAGGGTTCTCATGATTCATCGCATGATTCAGTATCAAACAAAAGTAGCAAGATCCGCCCACACAAGACAGTGCACTAGCCCTAAGATGGTTTGATAACACGCATCGTTCTAGTAATTAAACACAGGGCAATGCAAACTACCCTGAAGGATTAGCGCGACCAACTATTTCTTGTCATCGATCTCTCGGGCAATGACCACAGCACGGACAGCGGCATGGGAATCGATTTTTGGGGTGATGTCCACAGGACTGATCGCGACATCGGAATCGATCTCTAGGGTGATGTCCACAGGATGGACAGCGGCATCGGAATCGATCTCCGGGGCGATGCCAACAGGACGGGCCACGACATCGGAATCATCAAGGACGTCCACCGGCACCTGCACAACCCTAACATATTAGCAAGCACATTGCAAATAATCAAAAACCACAACTATGGTAATAAGCCATTATTTTTTACCCTTTGCAGCTCACCGGGGGATCTCATCCCTCCGGGGGCCATCTCCTCGTCCTCGATGGGGGCCATCACCTTGCCAGGGGAATACTGCTTCTCAACGGCGACTATCTCCTCAAACTCGGTCTTGAGCCTCACATAGGTGGAAATTAGAGTTCCTGGGGTAGGCACGGTGGGGCCCTTGTTGTTCTTCCAACTTTCTTTGAGGAGTTCGTCCGCCAACGTCCTCAACTCTTTGGCTAGTGCTTGTTTCTTGGAGTTCTTCGTCTCCATGGGTTGGCCCGCCAACATGGTCAACTCGTTGGTCGGTGCTCGCTTCCTGGAGATCGCTGTCTCCACTGGGTTGTCCGCCGGCAACTCTTTGCCTAGTGCTCCAGGATCCATCAATGAACTGACAAACAAAAAGCAATCAAAAGGAAACCACAATCGCAATGAAAACGGGAAAAGAATAGGATGTGAGAATCGGTCGGTGCTTCGCAAAAAGAAGATTCTTGGAATGAATATAGCAGCATAACTGATTCGCCCACCTTTCCTTCGTCGGTACAGAAGAAAAATGGCAGAAGTGAGTAGCCTAGAGTGAGGTTTTCTTCAAGAAAGGGAAGAAAGGGCTTGAACGAGCGTTCTAGTGAAATGATGGTTTCTTCGTCCAGTCCAACTTGGAGGCCACCTTACCACTGCTGGTAAAGGTGTGGGTTTTGTGATATGACGGGTCATGACGGCCACACCGGGGTGACAGGTGAGTCTCGACTGTAGCACCTCGCTGTGATTTGGTGGATGGCACGCGGGCCCGGATGCTTTGAAATGTCCCGCATGTAGATAGAGCGGCTAGTCATATAGGAGTGCTCAATATTGTGCACCGCGACGAAGGCGGAGAGGAAAACGAGAGAACTACGTAATTAATGCATGAGTTTAATTAGGGTAGTTTTGTACAGTACGAGATACATTCCTCCAATCGCAAAATGCCTTGGTTCATGAGATTTGAGATTTGAGCCCTATAAACCGGAAGGGAGGGAGTACTGCACACGGTGTAGTCTAGTCACTTGTTGAAATCTCTAGAAAGGCAAATACTCCTTTCCGGTTTACAGGGCTATACTACTCCCTCCGTCTAGGTGTGTAAGTCATCTTACGAAAACCAAATAGTCCCAAAACACTTAGGCGCGGTGCATTAACTTCTACCTTGTTTCTTGTTTCTTGACATATCAACCAATAAGAGATGAGAGGTGTGCATGCTTTTAATGACTTGCAATGGCTAGTTCATTGCATGCAATGCTATTAATTAGCAAATAAACATTGGTGACCCCAGGAGGAAACGGTGCTAAGCATGTGGACCTATGCAGAATGAGTATCAACCAATGGATAATGGAGTTTAATGGTTAAACAATAGCAATTTTGTCTCATGCAAGAGCCTGGCTAGTACTCCAAGGAACCGCACCACGCGAGCGTTCGCAACTGCCACGTTCGGGTTGCGCTTGGCTCTTCGCCTCTTCGAGAAGATGAACAATGATGTTACTCCTACTTCTACAGTATCGAATCCACTGCTGCATGTCCGTCCACCTCGTGCGGGAGGGATAGCGTGTAGCGAAAGCTTCTACTTACTGCTCCTGCCTTTGCGTCTATGACAGGTGGGCCCAACAGGTGGTTGGCCCTCCTGTCATGCAGCCAAAGGCAGGTGCAGTTAAGGCACCGGAGCTCACTCCGCGAGGGAGAGGGCGTTGTAGTAATCAAATTTCTCGGTCTTGTACGAGTTGACGCGACACATCAAAGCACTGCACTCGATATAAGTCTTTTTACACATTTAAAATGGGCTACTTCGTATGTAGGAGTAGACATATTCTGCTTCGTATGTAGTCACTTGTTGCAATCTCTAAAAAGACCTATATTTGGAAACGGAGGGAGTACAACGCATGCATGCATGCCGTGACTTTCCTTTTGATACTTGCATGTGTTGATTTGATGCACCTTGCCAAATTTTGACTATAAATTTAACTAACCAAATTTTCATGCATGACACAAAAAATTACGGGGCTGTTTGGATTGTGACTATGTTTGTCTTATGTTGCCACATTATTTTTCCCACACTTGCCACACTTGCCTAACCTGAGTTGCTCAAATTGTTAGACACACTTTGGCTTGCCTAAGGGAATCTTGCCACAATTTTTGTGTCTATGACATGTGGGGTTCACTGCTAATAAAAAAATTCTTGTCTTAGGTGTGGCTTATAAAAAAGACTTATATTTAGGAACGGAGGGAGTAGAAAATATAAATAATAATGCATGTTGGGGCAACCCACGTTTCCGCTAATTTTAGCCATGGGCTTGTTCACAATTTTTACGAGGGGTTGGTTGTCCATTTAATGGAGGGACTTGTAGTACCAGACTTGAACGATACAAAGTGCAACCTGGCACACCGTAACACCACTTGGAACAAGCGGGTAGCTATCTCAAAAAACAATCAACAACTAAAAAAACCGCGACCTGGCATGTAGTAGTACACAATTTTAAACGATTGTTTTGATGGAGTGAAAAAGGAAAACTACCCCACTATGTATATATAGGCCAGAGCCTCTGCGCTTGCTTGCTAGGGTTGCTCTATTCACACACTCTCATCCTCTCCAGATCTAAACAAGATAGGGGTAGTAACACTGTCTTTCTCCCTTCAAAAAACACTGGCTTTCTATCCTCACCGCTAGTTACAGATCCGAACGTATCCCCCTCCGCCGGTGAAGGGGAGGAGGGGCAGCGTTTAGGCCGTCGTCGAAAGCGAGGGAGGAGACCCACTGCCGGCCGCACCGTTATCTCTGGCCGAGCGCCGGCGCGGGAGGTCCTCCGATCCCTTTGTCGTTGCCTGTGGGCGGATCTGGCCTCCCGCCGCCCACCTATCCACATCCCGACGACCTTCAGGTATATCTTTGTTCGAAACCGCCTTAGCTCTACTTCCCCAGCTCACTACGTCGCTGCATGTGCATCATTTTACTACCTCTCAGCCCCTCTCGATCGGATGGTCCAACGTCACATTTTTCTTCTTCTATTGTTAGAGGTAAAGCTACTTCATGGAGTCGAATCTTGTACTCCCTCCGTCTGAAAATACTTGTCATTGAAATGGATGTATCTAGATGTATTTTAGTTCTAGACACATCCATTTTGATGACAAGTAATTCCGGACGGAGGGAGTACTTGGTTCAAACAAGAAATAAAGTGGGGGTGGGGGAATTTAGTATGTACTCCCTCCGTTCAGAATTACTTGTCTCGGAAATGGATGTATCTAGAACTAAAATACATCTAGATACATCCATTTCTGCGACAAGTAATTCCGAACGGAGGGAGTACATCGGACTTGGTACAAACAGGAAGGAAAGGGAGTGAAAGTAGTACAGATTGGTCATCCAACCGGTCTCTTAGTCGAAAAGGGAAATATAGGGGTAACGTTGTACACAGTGGTATGACCAGGACTAGATTTGCTATCCACACATAGGAGTAGGTGGCTAGGGTGAACAAAAATGGGACCAACCCAGATATGTTTCTTGGATGTTTGTTTCTCGGGGCAACAAACTATGAATCACCACTTTATGCCCCTGTTTACGTACATGGTGCTGGACTGCTGGTGCACCCACTGTCCCATGCCCTTATACCAAATATTTAGGCTCCATTCGGAATAAAGGGGCAGAAAACATAGGTCTTGATGAAAATAGAGGAATAGGAAAGGAATGTAGGTATAAAACTATGGAACAGCGAACCGGAGGAAACTCTCAAGAGAATGTGTTCGGATGGACTACGAAATGTACATATTTGTTTTTTTAGAGTAGCATGCTTGGCAGTATGAGATGCTATTTGTTTATTCAGTTGCACAGTGACTACTCTTGTCCTCACCTCACGTACCACACATAGGTTGATTTTTTTATTCCGGCAACACAGCACAGCAACCTGTCTAACGCATGGCAGCGAGCGCCTGCCTCGGGCTTCCGCCCAAAAAATGAGCAGCGCGTGGATGTTTCTAATCCTATGGAATCAGTACTACCAGACCAGCTTTCCTATGAAACACTATTCACCTTTCCTGTGTTCCGAACGGTTGGAAGGGAAAGAATACCGTAGGAATTGTGTTCCTACGAAAATCCTGCACCAAACCTGTGAACCGAACGCAGCGTTAGCTGTTCTTAATCTAATGTCCCTGGTAAAAATGAAGCCATGCCACTGTTATAAGCCATGACAAGTTTAGCCAAATGTTTTTGCCTGTAATTGTTTGAGACTCTGACTGTTTCCTCTGTGCCTTTTTGTGCAAACAGGGATATCCATTTCAAATGGTTGCTGTTGTGACCTTTTGTTGCACTGCACAAAACTCTTCTTAAAAGAAGTGACTTTTGTGCTGTTTAACTGGAATGTCAGAATGGAACAGTTGGTTCATTTTGGTGGAACTGCACAAAGGGAGATCTGTGTTCCAATCCTCATCATCTATATTGGCGCCATAACCTTCCTTTAGGTAAGAATGATATTTAATGCATGTGTTCATCTCTATTTTCCGACTGCCATGAGAAAATAATGCTGTTTTTTACTAGTACACTTGTACTCCCTCAGTGACAAAACCAATTCTGAATTAGAAGGCGAATCATGTACTTGGTTTCACCAACTAGTGAGGAGAAAGAGAAACAGAGCATGAAGAGGAAGAAGAAGAAGAAGAATAAACAGTGCCAAGGCGATCTTGCTGAAGCCAGAGGCCTTAGTCGAGGCCATTCAAGGGCTCTGGCAACGACTACCTTACATGTGAGACGATCCTCCAGGGAGCCCTTCCACTTCTGCTGTCTCATTTAATTAATTAGGAGTACTTAAGTACCACTAATTTATTACTGGCTAATTTTCCTGTTGGAGTTAAACAAATCTTTAGTAGGACCCTATGCTGAATCGTGTACGTGTGTATGTTTGTCTATGGAGGTGAATCATGTGGTGGAGCAGGGAGGGAATATTATTAGTGTCATGACATAATAGTGCTATTGTTTTGCATGTCAATTTATTGCCATTGGTTCAATGAGGCAATGTTTTGCGTATTGTCCATCATGAATTTGATGCTACTGTTTGAGTAATATGCTAATGTCTTCCTATCCTTTCTCACTAAGATAATGAGGTTTCACCTTGTTCCTACTTGTGCAAACAGGGATCATGTTGTGCCAATCATACATTTTAGTGGAACTACACAAGACAATACAATGAACTGTATCCCAGCCGGTGCTTTAACTCTGCTGGAAGTTCTTGATAATCTTTTAATATAATCTCAGCACTGGTAAACAAGAGTGATTTCAACCATACATTTGAAGTGCACAAAAATATATACTATTGTGTGATTCCAGTGAGTGCTTTATCATCTCTTATGGGACTACATGAATAAGTTTTTTTCTCAGGTTGGTACGGGCCTAAGGCCTTCATCCATATTAGTTTGTTGTCATCTCTATTTGTATCGTGCTACTGTCATGAGAAACTCCTTTATCTTTGCACGTTAAAGTTTTGCAACCTATGATAAATGGCAATGCTTTGAGTGTTGAGTTGAGCTAATTGGCACTGATTAAATAAACTAATACCTCTCTTTAAGCAAGACTACTATGTTGCTAACTTTACCCATTAAGATAATGAGGCTGCTTCTATTTGTTAGTGTATGTTTCATCAACTAGTCCCACTATTACAGTAATCTCACTCTCTCAATATATGTGCCAACAGGGATGCTCGATTTTGGTGGAACTGCACAAAAACTTTGGGTGCTTCATTGCCTCGACAGCTTCCGTCCTTTCCTGTCAGTCGCTAATCTCCGCTTGCTTTCTTCCTTTGCTGTCAGTCGCTTGGCTTATCTCGGCTCCCAGTCAAAGGAAATAGTAATTGATATGCTACCTCACACAGGTTAGTACTGGTCTTTATCCTGATTATTGTGCCTGTCATATGTATTGGTAATTTGGTATTGTGCTACTGTTTGCCGATTTCATAAAGGAGTAATTTGGAGCCCGAACTCACAGGCAAATCATTACATCGGGTGATTTCAGTAGAACTGCACAAAATGATCAGATGGACAGGTACTTATGTTGCTGCTATGTACTCCAAAGTTCACTCAGACAAGCATCGATGTTGACAAGAAGTGCCTATATTCATTCGAGTATCAACCGGCGTCAACCAATTGTCAACCTCCAAGTATTAGGAGAGTGAACGCCAAAAATATTGCTTGGTGCATAGCCCAGAAAAACGCAGTCCAGTCTTTGGTCCCAACTTGTGCCTTTTGGTTATCGGCACATATGGTAGCGAACTATATGGCATGGAGTCTAAAGATTCCAGACAAGTTGGTTGACGCGTATATTCATCTGGCACTTAATCAGTCTGCACGCCAAGGATGCTCCATTTCAGTTGAACTGCACAAAAAATTTGGGTGGTTCATTTTCTCAACCGCCTCCTTTCTCGTCTGCAATGTAGAATTTTGGCAAGATACAGGACCAAGATGAGCCAGTAAACTAGTTGGATGAAAGTAGTGGCCAAGTTGCTCAAACCTCCCTCGGCACGAGGCCACTATTTGAGGATAAACCTACAAGCAAAGTTCAGATTGTCTGTGCTGCCTCTTATGTACTCGAAAGTTTACTCGTACAAGAACTAATTTTAGCAAGAAGTACCTCCGATTGAACACCATTTACCAGTCTATACCCTAGGTAATTAAAGTTCGTCCATGGATCATATTGGCTGTGATCTCAATCATTTGGATGCATAAACATACTGAACATGTGTATATCTGAATCTTTTTGTGAATTATGTATGAATATTGTCGTGTGATCTATCAATCATTTGGATGCATAGATATGCTGTGCTTGTGTATATATGAATCTTTTGAGTTGTTGATAGTGAATGTTGGCTATGAATATGAACGTGTCCTGTGAACCTGAGTTTGATATGAATGTTTACTTTTTCTGTTGTATTTGTGTGTGAACTTGTTAGTATGCCTACTGTGGGGTATAAAACGCAGGTCTCTTATAAAAGTAATGCTGCGTCCAATTTATGTTTTCCCTTCTAACCACATTATATATATATATATATATATTTATATTATTACTATTATCGTATATTTTATAGAGACTTATATATACATTATAAAAACATCCCACGTGTTATTAACTTATAAAAGTAAATGTTTAACGGAAGTTGGCAAGGAAAATCCTGGTTGTTTTTTACTCACAGGCAAGGAAAATCCTGGTGATTGCGTACAAAAGCTTGCGAAGATTTTAAGGACCAATTTAATAATAACGCGCTCATTTTTATTTTGAGCAATAACTCGCTAATTTCTTAATTATATATATATAATGTGCCTCTTCGGTTTATTCTTTGATATTAATTGCTCCTTCTAACATAACATTATATATATAACTTGCCCACCTAATACGTGTATTTCAAGGAAGTGCAAATGGGCTGGGTTTTCTTAGAAAATACAAATGGGCCTGATTGACGCGAAATTATTTGTTCATCCAGCCCAGCAAATGGACTGTACATTCTAGAAAACATGGGCTAAATATATGCCTCATTTTTGCAGGCTGACATGTGGGCCAATAGGTCGAAGCCTACGCAGGGCGTTGTCAACTTGGTCAACAAATGATTGTGTCATCCACAGCCATTGGATTTATATCCAATGGCCGGCATGCACCTTCAATCTCTCGTCTTCTTCCTCCAGCATCGCCGGGACCGCCTGGTCCGGCCTCCGGCGGCTAGCGGCTCTGCTTAGCCTGCATTGCTGCGAAGCGCTACCCCACCGCCGGCCAGGCTATCCCTCCACCCCTCGACACCTCCTGTTATTCTCCACAGACTACAGCCCCACGCCGCAACAGAACCAGTTATAACCCTTCTCCTCCTCTCAATCTGCGACTCCACTACCGCGTTTTCCCATCTCCGAGTCGTTCCCGTCCGGGGCCTCGCCGTCGTCCACCGCCTCGCTGCGTTCGGTGCGGCGTGGTCAACAAACAAGAGTCATCGGAAGAGGACTGTACGTGGAGAGCCTGACGGCTGGGACCCACGGGGTCCATGGTCGCACGCAAGGAAAGTTCCTCCTTATTAACCTGAAAAAAATGTTTCCTCCACCTGACAGCTGGGACCCACCGGCTGTATCTTCGCACGGAAGGAAGTGCCTCCTTGTTTTGCGAAAAAAATTATTCATCCCGTTGACAACTGGGACCCGTCAGATTTGGTGACTGACTTGTGGGCCTACTAAGCGGACGTGTACACACGGCTTTGTCAACTTAATCAACAAATGATTCTAGCAGCTGGACCGTTGGATGTTAATCCAACAGCCGTGCTCCTTCTTCAACCTCTGTTCTTGCTCCTGTCTTCCGTGGGCGGCACCGCGGCTGTGCTGCCGCGCACTCGAACCAGTGAAGTTTCCCACTCCTCTCCATCTGCGACTCCACTGCCCCTTCTTCCCCATCTCCGGGTCGTTCCAGTCTGGGTGCGCTCGGCACGGTGTGGTCAACGTGGTCAACAACCGAGAGTCATCGGAAGATGACTGTACGTGAGAGGCTGACAGTGGGGACGCACCACGCCCATGGACGCATGCATGCAACGGAACGCGGCGAGGTCAACATGGTCAACGAACGACTTCCATTGGAAGTATACTATACGTGGAGAGTCTCAGCTGGGTCCACGGCTACAGCAAGTAAGTGCCTCCTTATTACGCGGAAAATAATGATTCCTCCAGCTGACCGCAGGGACCCACTGGACGGGCCACCGTATTTTGCGAAAAAAATGTTTGCCCCCTGACTGCTGGGACCCACCTGACGGGCCACCGTATTTCAGGAAAAAAACGTTCCCCCCGCTGTCAGCTCGGACCCACCGGAAGTGCCTCCTTATTACGCACAAAAAAATGAATACTCCCCCGGCTAGCTAGGACCCACCTTGGTGGGAGGCTGACTTGTGGGCCTACTAAGTTGACGGGGACAAGGGCTTTCTCAACTTAGTCAATATGAACGATTCTAGCTCCATTGACTGTACGATGTCCATCCAACGGCCATAGTGCTTCTTCAACCTCTGGTCTTCTTGCTCCAGCCGCCCAAAGCAGCGCCAGTCGTGCCGCATGCTCCTGCCTCCTGTGGCCGGCTGTGCTGCCGCGGAGGCCTCACCGCCCCCTACTATTCCCACCGCTGGCCAGGCCCTGCGGCGACGGTAGCCTCACACCGCAGCCGAACCAGTGAACCCTCGTAATCCTCTCCGCGCGGGCTTCCACTGCCGCGTCTTCCCCGGCTCCGCGTCGTCCCCTTCCTAGGCCTCGCCGTCGTCCACCGCCATGGTGCTCTCGGCGCGACGTGGTCAACGTGGTCAAGGAATGGCTTCCATCGGAAGAGTACTGTACGTGGAGAGGCTGACAGCTGGGTCCACGGCCACAGCCCAGTTTTTTTGTGATTTGCCAAGTAAGTCGCTTTGTCAGGCCTGTTGGGTTGCAAATCTTTCAAGACGAGGAGAGTTTTCATTCGGCTGGCCAAGAAAATGGCCCATCAGTAATGAGAAATGGGCTGTACATTTTTCAAACACATCAAACCGGCAATTAGTTTCAAATATCTTTTTTTTCATTTCAAGATTTTAAATTACATTAATTTTTATGCGTGGAGAATTTGTTGGATTTTATATTGATATACATTTATTTTTAAAATCAGTTTGAATGTGAGTCGAAATTTCGGGATTAAAAACAGTTCGGACCGCACCGAAATATGCGAAATTTCGTATAATTTTTTAACCGTGACCACAATATGGGCTGTAATGCTAACAAAAAGAATATGGGCTCCAAAAAAAACCTTAATAATTAGCCAATGGGCTGTAAATTATTAGAAATAATGGCAGATGGGTTGTATGCTGTTTTCCACAGATTTGAGGCTTTCCAAAATAAAAGCTTGACGCACAAGCATTGACTGTTGGATGGCCATCCAACGGCCGTCGTGCTTCTTCAATCTCTGCTCTTCCTGCTCCAGCCGCTCAAACAAGCGCCGGCGGGACTGCCTGCTCCCTCCTCCCTGCGGCCGGCTCTGCTGCCGCGCAGGCCTCACCGCCCCACCGTACTCCCATTGCTGGCCTAGCCATCCCTCTACTCACCCACACCTTTTGTTATTCTCCGGCGACGGCAGACGAACCAGTAAACCCTCGTACAGTCGTACTCCCCTCCGCGTGGGAAACAACTGTCGAGTCTTCCCTGCCTCCGTGTCGTTCCCTTCCTAGGCCTCGCCGTCGTCCACCGCCCTGGTGCTCTCGGCGCGGCCTGGTCAACATGGTCAACGACCGACATGCATCTGAAGTGGACTGTACGTGGAGAGGCCGACAGCTGGGTCCACGGCCGCACGCAAGGAAATGCCTCCTTATTACGCGCAAAATAATGATTCCTCCACCTGACATCAGGGACCCACCGAAAGGGCCTCTGTATTTCGCGAAAAAAACGTTACCGCCGCTGACAGCTCGGACCCACCAGCTATATCTTCGCACGCAAGGAAGTGCCTCCTTATTACGCACAAAAAAATGAATACTCCCCCTGCTAGCTGGGACCCACCATGGTGGGAGGCTGACTTGTGGGCCTACTAAGTTGACTGGGACGGGGGCCTTTGTCAACTTTAGTCAATATGAACGATTCTAGCTCTAGTGACCGTACGATGTCCATCCAACGGCCGTAGTGCTTCTTCAACCTCTGGTCTTCTTGCTCCAGCAACCCAAAGCAGCGCTGGTCGTGCCGCATGCTCCTGCCTCCCGTGGCCGGCTGTGATGCCGCGGAGGCATCACCGCCCCCTACTATTCCCATCGCTGGCCAGACCCTGCGGCGACGGTAGCCTCACACCGCAGCCCAACCAGTGAACCCTCGTACTCCTCTCCGCGCGGGCTTCCACTGCCGCGTCTTCCCCGTCTCCGCGTCGTCCCCTTTCTAGGCCTCGCCGTCGTCCACCGCCGTGGTGCTCTCCGCGCGGCGTGGTCAACGTGGTCAAGGAACGACTTCCATCGGAAGAGTACTGTACGTGGAGAGGCTGACAGCTGGGTCCACGGCCACAGCCCAGTTTTTTTGTGATTTGCCAAGTAAGTCGCTTTGTCAGGCCTGTTGGGCTGCAAATCTTTCAAGACGAGGAGAGCTTTCATTCGGCTGGCCTAGAAAATGGCCCATCAGTAATGAGAAATGGGATGTACATTTTTAAAACACATCAAACCGGCAATTAGTTTCAAATATCTTTTTTTTCATTTCGAGATTTTAAATTACATTAATTTTTATGCGTGGAGAATTTGTTGGATTTTATATTGATATACATTTATTTTTAAAATCAGTTTGAATGTGAGTCGAAATTTCGGGATTAAAAACAGTTCGGACCGCACCGAAATATGCAAAATTTCGTATAATTTTTTAACCGTGGCCACAATATGGGCTGTAATGCTAAAATTAAGAATATGGGCTCAAAAAAACCTTAATAAAGCAAATGGGCTGTAAATTATTAGAAATAATGGCAGATGGGTTGTATGCTGTTTTCCACATATTTGAGGCTTTCCTAAAAAAAAGGTTGACGCACAAGCAGTGACTGTTGGATGGCCATCCAACGGCCGTCGTGCTTCTTCAATCTCTGCTCTTCCTGCTCCAGCCGCTCAAACAAGCGCCGGCGGGACTGCATGCTCCCTCCTCCCCGCGGCCGGCTCTGCTGCCGCGCAGGCCTCACCGCCCCACCGTACTCCCATCGCTGGCCTAGCCATCCCTCTACTCACCCACACCTGCTGTTATTCTCCGGCGACGGCAGACGAACCAGTAAACCCTCGTACAGTCGTACTCCCTTTCGCATGGGAAACAACTGCCGAGTCTTCCCTGCCTTCGTGTCGTTCCCTTCCTAGGCCTCGTCGTCGTCCACCGCCCTGGTGCTCTCGGCGCGGCCTGGTCAACGTGGTCAACGACCGACATGCATCTGAAGTGGACTGTACGTGGAGAGTCCGACAGCTGGGTCCACGGCCGCACGCAAGGAAATGCCTCCTTATTACGCGCAAAATAATGATTCCCTCCACCTGACATCAGGACCCACCGAAAGGGCCTCTGTATTTCGCGAAAAAAATGTTACCGCCGCTGACAGCTCGGACCCACCAGCTATATCTTCGCATGCAAGGAAGTGCCTCCTTATTACTCACAAAAAAATGAATACTCCCCCTGCTAGCTGGGACCCACCATGGTGGGAGGCTGACTTGTGGGCCTACTAAGTTGACTGGGACGGGGGCCTTTGTCAACTTTAGTCAATATGAACGATTCTAGCTCCAGTGACCGTACGATGTCCATCCAACGGCCGTAGTGCTTCTTCAACCTCTGGTCTTCTTGCTCCAGCCGCCCAAAGCAGCGCTGGTCGTGCCACATGCTCCTGCCTCCCGTGGCCGGCTGTGCTGCCGCGGAGGCCTCACCGCCCCCTACTATTCCCACCGCTGGCCAGGCCCTGCGGCGACGGCAGCCTCACACCGCAGCCGAACCAGTGAACCCTCGTACTCCTCTCCGCGCGGGCTTCCACTGCCGCGTCTTCCCCGGCTCCCCGTCGTCCCCTTCCTAGGCCTCGCCGTCGTCCACCGCCCTGGTGCTCTCGGCACGGCGTGGTCAACGTGGTCAAGGAAGGACTTCCATCGGACGTGGACTGTACGTGGAAAGGCTGACAGCTGGGTCCACGTCCGCAGCAAGGAAGTGCCTCCTTATTACGCGGAAAATAATGATTCCTCCACCTGACAGCTGGGACCCACCGGATGGGCCACTGTATTTTGCGAAAAAAACGTTTCCCCCTGACTGCTGGGACCCACCAGCTACATCTTCGCACGCAAGGAAGTGCGTCCGGGCAAAAAAAACGATTCGCCCCCCTGACTGCTGGGACCCACCAGCTACATCTTCGCAGGCAAGGAAGTGCCTGACAGTCGGGACCCACCTGGTCGAAGCGTACGTAGCATTGTCATTCTGGTCGCGAACGTGTACGTACATACTGGTCGATGTAGAGGCGCGCACGTAGCATGTACACGTACGTACATCGGCCAGTGTGCAAGAAAGAAAATACGGCCACATACGTACATACGGGTAGGGTCTCGAACGCCTACTCGCGCATACGTACGGCCAGGGCTCGTGTACATGGCTGGGTCGGAACGGAGAAACAGCGTCATCGTCGTGTTCATGGGGAGCCAACCGGCTGGGTCGGAACGGAATGCGTCGTCGTGTTCATCGGGAGGGCTTGGACGGAACAACCGATGGAAACAAGGCCTAGCGTACCGCAGAACGGAGGAAACGGCCTTGTGTTCGACCGGCCACGTTTGAAACGGGATCCTGTTCATCGGGAGGGGTCTGGCGTACCGCAAAACGGAGGAAACGGACCTCCTACGGTCGAAACGCGGGTCCTGTTGATCGGGAGGGGTGTGGCGTACCGCAAAACGGAGGAAACGGACTTGTGTTGGAGCGCTACGGTCGAAACGGGGGTCCTGTTCATCGGGAGGGGTGTGGCGTACCGCAAAACGGGACTCCACGGACACTGTTCATCTCCACCGTCGACCCCCTCCCGCCTCCACGGGCTACTGTTCATCCACCGTCGACCTCCTCCAACCTCCACCTGCGACTGTTCATCCACGGGCTCCAGTTCATCCAGCCTCCACCACGCGCTACTCCACCGGCTACTGTTCAACCAGCCCTCTCCACGGGCTCCTGTTCAACCACCCCTCCACGGGCTACTGTTCATCCAGCCCTCCACCGTCTACTGTTCATTCTGCCCTCCACGGGGTGGTCCTGTTCATCCTGCCCTCCACGGGGTCCTGTTCATCCAGCCCCAACCGGCTCGATCGATCAGGGTCCTGTTCATCCAAAGACAACACCACGGGGTCCTGTTCATCCACCCCCACCGGGAACTGTTCATCCAAACCCCCCCTAGCAACGCTCACTGTTCATCCAGAGGCAGCATCGATCGGCTTCAGTTAGCAGCAGTAGCGAAGTAATCGCTCGATCGGATTCAGTTAACAGCCATCGATCGATCACTCGGGCTCAGTAACGCGTAGCCTGCAGTGCAATCACTCGAGCCAACGCCTCGCTCGGGTTCAGTTAGAGCCAACGCCTCGCACACACGCGTGCACGTGTACGAGAGAAACGCGCATCGCTCGGCCCTCGACCTCCCACCGTAACCGGGAACTCCCCGAAATTTTCCTCGCCCTCACTTCTACCACGGTTTTTTCCGTCATGGACGGCCCAAAGAATGTCATGCTGCTGCGTCTCCGGCCCGCCCAGGACGAAAAGCCCATTTTCTGTCATGATTTTTTGTCATAGAAGTAGGAGCCCACCACATCTATGATGATACCGGGTTTTGTCACAATTATCGTCATAGAAGTGTCATATGTATGACAGAAAAAAAATTCGTTCGGCCCAAAATGTCACAGATGTGTCTTTTTTTTGTAGTGTATATACATGCCAGGGAGGGTATCTAGGGTTACAAGGTCGGTAACTAAGAGCTAGGCAGCAGCAGAGATCTTGGAGTATATATACGTCAAGTCTTCGAGGGAGGCGGTCTTGATCACACCTCCTGCGTACAGGCTCCGGAGTCCATCTTGATCACGAATGAAGGCTCGTCGGCCCAACCTGAGGAGAATGGGACGACTGGGTTAGTACCCCCTTATCCAGGACACCGTCAGTAATGGCCTTTAATTAGGTAATATAATGTGATTTCAGCTGCAGTGCCTTTAGGTAATATCATGTGATTTCATATCAATGCATTTTTATAATGTAATGTGATTCCACATGATGCAACACAATTTTCTTTAATACCAACACTCTTGGATGGTGTTGACGTACGTCAGACGCCAACAATAACATATTTATCTCAGGTGTGGCTCACACACGCCTGTAGTAAGACATTACTGCCAGCGTTGGAAGCAGACGCCGCTAGTGAGACTTATCACTGGCGTTATACTACCGGCGTCTGGGCTCTGCGCCGGTAACCACGTTTTTTGAACGCTGCTACTAGGCTTTTTTCTACTAATGTGGTGAGGGAGAGCCTTCTTCCTGTCAAAAAGATAGTCGTTTCTTACTTTCCAAAGGCACCACATAAAATTGAGAATGTTTGAAGCAGAAGCATGTGGACGATTCATGTTAAGCAAAGCCGGAATAATGTTGCGCATATTGGAATGACTATGAAATAAAACATCTGATCTAATATGGATGGCAGTACCATGCTGTTCTAGCAAAATCACAAAGAAAAGAGGTGTATCTCATTCTCCTGTTGGCCACATCTGCAACAAAATTCAGAAATATGTATAGAAAAGCGGCTAGCCCTCAAACCAGTGGGGAGAGCTTTCTGAAGAAGCCTCCAAGCAAAATTTTGTACTCTGGGAATCATGGACTTTCGCTTCCAAATCATGTTGAGGAGATTTTTAACCTGCAAGGAAACTTAAGAAGGGGAATTTCTAGGATTGCCATGAATATCCCGCAAACATGATTTTTAAGTGGATTTGGAAGAACAAATTCCATTAGGAGTAAGATCCGAGCATGACATGTCAGGATAATCTATATTAATAATCTCAGTTTGGATAATAGCAGACGCTAAAAGCTGCTGGAAGAGAGAGAGTGAATGAGATTATTGTTCTAGACTTTTTGTCCCGGGAGCCAAAGATCTTTAACAAGAGAAGGATATTTGTATCCAGGACGCTGAATAATGAGTTGATCATGAACCGTAGCCCAATGAGAACACAAAGGAGTTCTCCAGCGAGAGATATTCCCTTGCGTGATTTGGTAGAAAAAAATGAGCTTTGAGCTTAGAAATCATTTTGAAAATGGAGGACCAGAATGCTGATTTGGGAGTGTTTGGAGTGGTAGTCCAAATGGAGGCATCACGGAAATATTTGGATTTAAGCACAAGGTGTAAATGAGAAGAAGGGGCTTTAGCAAGTCTCCAAGAAGCCGCAAGAATTAGACCTTCATTACAGCTTGCAAATTCCTTATACCAAGCTCTAAGACAAAGGCTTCTATTAGAATTATTTTCTCTAATTCCTGTTCACCAAGAATTCATAATAATAGCAGTGAGTTTAGCTATAAATTTCTTGCTAAACAAAATGTTAGTCATGTAGCACATAGGAATAGCAGAGAAAACATATCTAATCAGCTCAAGCCTAGCAGCATGAAAGAGTATTAGCTTTGTAAGCAGGCAACCTGTTTATATATTTATCCAAAACAAAATTATAAGCAGCAATTTTATTTTATTTTTGCAGGGAGAAAAAGAGGATGGCCTAAATGAGTGAAAGTACTGTCCATGTTAGAAAAAGAAAAACATTGTAAGACTTGATTCTAAGTACCACTAGAGTGTATTGACTCTATGGTAGCTTCGGAGATTGCCACTCCACGTCTGACCCGTTTTGGTCTCGCTCACTTCGTCCGCCTAATGTATCGGCTCGGCTTCATCCGTCAAGCGACAACTTCTGCGTCTGACGGCTTCACTATCACCGATGACTACTAGTTGTTTCTCTATGTAGTAGTTGGCCTTTGTTAAGCTCCGCCAGAAGCGACTAATCGCTTCCTGTTTGCCTTTTTCTTGTGATTTGGATAAAATGCAACAATTCCAACTAAAAAAACAGTAACAATGACAGACGAAGCCGCTCCTATGATGGGGAAGAAAATGCAAAATGGCAGTTGACAGTAGATTTCTTTTTCCCGTGGATTCAGACTTACTAGACTCGCTACTCGGATACGCATAATCCACGCATCCAGAAGAGGTTGAGAACAATCATCAACTGTTACTTCTAAGTGTAATTAATTGGATATGTTCCATGTTTTCCACTGTCCTGCGCAGTCAATGTTGTTCTTTTTTCTCAATATGTAAGGACAGATGATGGAGAAATGATGTGTTTCTCATGGACAGAGAACTGGTTATAAACGAGTGAACATCTGGCCAACAACACTGGCCGAATTCTTTCCAGTTGACTACCCTGCAATCAATTCGCAAAAAAGGGAAAAAGACTACCCTGCAATCTACATGCTGCAACCAATGCAAAATCTTGCAATGACTCAGCCAAAGCAACAAAATTGGACGTGATGACGACTCTATGTATCTATCTACACTTGGCAATTGCCATGCTTGCTATAATCAAACTTGTGCATCCTTTCTCATTGTCCATCTGGTCTGGTTAGTTGGTGGCTAGGCTCCCAGATATGCCGCGGTCATCCATCCTCTCATAGAAAAGCATGTACGCCTCGCACCCGAGAACTTCTTCGAGGGGAACTTCCTTGATGTCGCGATCGCTTGCGCAAACCCATGAGGAAGAACCACTGCTCTGCTGCTTGCGACCTGCCCTCACATAAGCAACGTAGTGCCCTGTACTCAAGGCGTGGCCCCGGTGCTCAATGACACCAACTAGACGATAGCTGGAGTTACCTTTGTCCTCGGAACTGAAGAGTAAAAAAAAGTAGTAATAAACAGCTAGATCAGATGCAAGGAAACTGAAGATTAAGCTGGAGTACCAACAATGCAATGTCTTTCTTCAAACAACAAACTGGACATTTGTTAACAAGAAAGCTCTATCAGATTAACAAAACAATATGGTGTATCTCAAGTGACTGATTACGTACTTACTAATTATAACTCTTAGAAATAAAGGCTCATACTAATTCTCAACAGGCCATTCAAAGATGTTAGGTTTGTATATATATGATATCCATCCAATTGCAAGTCTAAAACCAGAACTATACTTAACAATCCAAACTTCAAACAGATTTTATACGCTACACCAAGGTGATGATAATATAATCATAACTTGGTCAGTGATACCGATACACTGCCAAGGTGAACAGAGTTTGTACTCAACGGCCTGGACATCTGATACATATTGCAATATGGTATCCTATACTAAAAAAGAAATATTAACAGTTTCAATCAATGGCACAGGGTTCTGGTGATGGTCCATATCAGGCTGTCAGTACACACTCAAATTAAGCTGATGCCTTCAGACGATTCAGTCAAGCTTGCAATTATCGTGTCCTGACAAGTACGAAATGCTAGTCTGAACCAAGAAAAAAATTGTAGTCTGAACCTCAACCTATAAAATAGTTTACAAACTTACATATAAATTCCTGAAGTCTGACATATTTTTTGTGTTGAAAACCTTCATTTCTGTAACCTGCAATGCCTATTTTTGTAGAGAAGGAATACTCCTAAAGCTTTGTAGAAGCAAACTATGACACAAAATAGTTGCTGGATTTCTAAAGGTAAGGACTTAATGGAATAGGCATAAAAGAACAGTCTTATAAGTTGCTGTATAGAACTATCAGAAGTCGGTACCTGGGGTCCATGAACGGTCCTGCATGAAGAATCTCCTTAAAGCTCACATGTCCTCTCACTTTAGAAAGAGCATTGGTGAATCTCTTCAGTTGAATGGTTAACACAGGTGGCAGCTTAGTAATCAATTGTATTTGAAAACCACCAGTCTCATATTTCTGCTCAATTCGGTTTTCTTCCACTTGTTGCACACTATGATCATCCAGCTTTACCTGCTTCCCACTGCCTAGATTTTGGTCGCTGGTATCCTGACTATCCTGGGCACTCAGCAGGTCAGTCTGTTTATCAGTTGGAAAGGAACTAGGTGCAGCTTCCTGAACAACTTCGTGACTTTCAGATTTTTTATTGGTAGTGCTGCAAGAGGCCGAGTTCTTTTCATCATAGCTCATCCCTGAAGTGATTTCTTCACTAATTCTGTCTTCAGAAAGAATAACTTGATGATGTGCATCTGAACCATGTGTTTGTCTACTTGGAGAGGTGTAATGTACCGACAAGCTATTCAAATCATTAGATCGCTCACTTGGGCATGTTTTCCTGTCTGATAATTCAGTCTGGTCTCCTTCAACTGTTGGGTTTACATTGGTACTTGCTATCATCGGTTCACCATTTTCACTTCCATTTTTTCTCGGCAGCTCAACAACCTTGGAACAGTTATCACATTTCCATCCCACCGGACAATAGCAAAGAAGTGTCAAGCAGTCCTCGAGTGATGCAACAGAGTTCATATGTACTGCCTCATCATCAGTAATATCACTGCTCTGAGCTCTCCCCTTGTCTTCTGTAGTAAATTCTACTGAGTAAGTGTTCTCCTTGGCTTCTATATCAACAAGTGGAGGTGGACCAGTATCTTCTGGACCGTGAGGATCTACTATTGATTCATCCGTTCGTTCAGTGTCATCAAACAAGTTAGGAATGAAATCAAGAACTTTTATTGGCACTTCAATGATCTCTCGTGGGACATCATTTTTCTGAGTCTGCAAACGACCGTGTGCAACATCCTCCACTTCAGTAGAATCTGCAGATTCAAGCATACAGGGATTTAGTTTCATCAGCATTGGCAAGATTATGCAACCAGAAACCCTCATCCTTTGCATATTTAAGAATCTTTATCCACCACGTTCTAAGCTCTCTTTTTTCGACAATATCCATACACGCTTAAGTTAACCAACCATTTTGAGTAACACTTATTTTATGAAGGTAAGGACTCAAGACCCTGAGTTATCTTCAAATGTCAATTTAAACTACGACACTATACCAAACACTTTTTTCATGCTAAGACTGCTGAAACATCCAGCCCAATTTTTCGTAGCCACCCCGAACGCTTTGCTGCTACTTTTTTAATGCATGTGTAAAATGTCCTTAACAATTTTCTCTACTTAGCTATTACCGGAGCTCCATACCGGAAAGTGTCATGTGTTCTGTGTTCAGAAAAATAGCTAGCTGGTACTAGATCTCGCTATTCCACACCTGCGGGCCTGTTCCACATTATATGTTTTAAGTTAGCTAGAGGAGCACATAGACTTACCAACTTGCAAAGGCTTGGGTGTTTTCTCTATGGCCTCATTTCCAAATTCTGAACCAGGAAACTGAGAATCACCGCCTTCAGCAATTGTTTGAATCTTTTCTTCATCAGTCTTGTCGGTTTGTTGGAATAGTTCCTTACGAGACTTCGTCGGAGATCCACGGCTTCTGGTCATTGGTGGTAACGTAACACTTCTGGCTGGACAATCCTTTGATGGCAGCGCCAGTTGGAGCTCATCGAATTGCAGACCCAAAACTGATTTAGTTGGGCAACTTATGCAGTATAAGGTCTGACGCAACCAGCCCCCAAAAATGGAATTGCCAATTGCATGAAACTCCGCGCCCCCATGCAATTTGTTTAGGTCCTTTGTCTCCTCTTCCAAAGCACTGCGCAAAGATGCAAGAAACTCTTGGCTATCCTGCATAAGAGAGCCCTTGAACTGCGGATTAAACACCCGCATATCTTTCAATAGCATCTCTGGATCCAGCGCGCGTCTGGCATCATTTGTGCTGCTTGTCTCCACAAACAATTGCTTCAGGTGCAGACCAATTCTCCCCAGCCGAGCACCCGGTCCTAAAATCCTTGTCCTCAGCTCACCGAGCGCAAGGAGACACTGTAGCAGTGCATTCATGTAGCATGTGTTTCCAAGATTCGGCAACCCTCTGATAACACAGCCATTTCCATTAGAGTACCCAGACGCATCATCGCCGGTCACTATTGCCCACAAATCCTTTGTATAACTCTTGGCCGCTGTTCCCCACTCATCCCATCCATTGCTGGCCGACATTGCCCGCTCATCCCTTTTATTTCTGGCCACAGCTGCCCACTCATCATCGCTCAGCTTGTCCTGACCGAGCTTCAGAACGTGCCCACACTCGAAGCAGTAGCCCTTATACGGTTCATCGTACCACAGAGCAACCCAATGGTAGTCCCTGGTGGCGTGCAAGCGGGCGTGTCCCTGCGGATTTTCCATGCCCCCCTTCTCCCCGGTGCAGAATGTAGAGGTGCACTCCGTGCACACCATGAACCTAGCAGCAGCTCCCCTCCAGGTGCAGGTGGTCGTGCACAGGAAATGCTCGCACTCTGGGAGCTTCTCGGCGGTCTTGATATCAAGCACCATATCATCCAGCTCCTCCCTGTCCTTGAACAAGTGCTCGCATGACCCGATGTCGTATGTGCAGTCGCTCGTCTCCTCCGCTTCCCCCGTCGATGGCGACTCGCTCGACAACACCAACGCCTCGGACGCAGGCAGGTCCAGGTGCGGGTATTTCTGCATGTTCTCAGCCGCAGACGCAAGCAGCAGAAGGTCCATGGGCGGGGGGTTTTGCGGGTTCTCGGCCCCCGTCTCACACCCTTCCTTTGCAATGCTGGCCATTGTTCCCCAGTCATCCTTTACAACGCCGGCCATTGTTCCCCAGCCATCCTTTGCAGCGCTATCCCCCGGCATTTGCTGATCCTTTTCGTTTCTGGCCGCCACTGCATAGTCATCTTCACTCAAGTCACTGAGCCTCATGGGGCGTGCACACAAGAAGCAGTATCCCAAATTCGGTTCATCGCACCACTGAGCAACCCAATGCTGGTGCTCGCCAGCGTGCCAGCGGGCGTGTCCCTGCGGATTTTCTATGTCCACCGGCCACCCAGAGCAGAAGAAATAGGCGCAGTCTATGCACTTCATCATCCCTTGGTCGTCCTCACTGGCTCCCTTCCAGGTCGTGTTGCAATTACGACGCTGGCACTTCCAAGGCTCCTTGAGGACCTGGTTTGCGACCTTGAGTTCATGTACGATCATATCCAGATCGAAAAGTATGTGGTCGCACCGACCGCTGTCGTCCATACTGTCGACAGTACTGTCGCTGCTGGTTGCCGCCTCCGCTTCCTCGGATGATGGCCACTCGCTCCACCCCGTCGGAGACGCAGACGCGGCGCTGCATCCAGGACAAGCCGCGGCCAGCGGGTCCAGGCGCGGGGACTTCTGCGGGCTCTCGGACGCCTCTTCCGCCCTCTCCCTCTTCTCCTCTACCATCACGCCTGCCGTCTGGAAACTAGGAAACAACGAGAATGAGTAGGGTGAATTCTGAACCCCAAAAACAGAACAGTACGGAGTAGAGATTGAACCAGACTTGAGATGACTAGAAAAAACTCCATTAAGAAGAACCGAAAATCCCAGCAACCATCAAGGGTTAGCGGCGCCAATAACTTTCCTGAAGCGAAAATCCCGAAAAATCAGAGAACGAGAAAAAGAAAAAAAAAAACCACTAACAAGACGAGAGGAAATCGAACATTCCGTTAGCGAGCATCAAGAGCTTCGCAGCTTACGGCGGAAAAGCAACCGGGAACGCCGGCGAAGCGGAGGACAAGGAAAAACTCCGCCGTCAAGGCATGCAGAACCCGAGCATTCCGGCGGAGAAACACACGAGAGCGGCGCCGCGGATCCGATTCGGGGGGCCGAGAGAAACCCACCAGCAACACGCGATCAAGCAGGCAGGCCAGCACGCGCGCACCCAGCGACGCGGGATTAGGTGGGGAGGAGACGAGGCTTACCAGGAGGCGGCGAGGGAAGAGGACCGAGCGGAGCAGCGGCGTGGGCGGCGAGGCGGCGAGGGAAGAGGACCGAGCGGAGCAGCGGCGTGGGCAGCGAGGCGGCGAAAGGGAGGGAGGCGGTTTCGCTGGTCGCGGGACGGTGGCGCCGGGGCTGGTTTGGTGGGCTGGGCGAGGAGCTGATGCGGCCATGCGTACCGCCGGAATGGATTTTATCTCGGGGGTTAGGCAAGATTCTGAGGCCCTGCCCGGCCCGGTATGTGGTATGATGGACCGTGGTTTCGGTTTTCGAGCACAGAACTTGGGGCTTGATCCCAAAAAAAGAGGCAAAGGCACGGCAGACCCAGACAGAAACTTGTCCAGGCCGTGACGATTTGGTCCAACAACTTGCCGAAGCTCACCCCGCCACCCAGCCATAATGGGAGATTACAGCCGACGTGCAAATTAGAACAACTTCAATGAGGTGACCCAATTTATCCGTTTGGGTTATTCGGACACAAAACTCAGCCCAACGTGGCGATCCAAACGCATTCGCCTGCTGTTCGTTTGATGTCCGCTCGGACCCATTTTGGGCTCAAATCTAGGAAAATTTGGGTCAAAAGCGGACACAAAGCGGACGTTCTTTGTGCCCTCTTCGCCCCCCTCTGTTCGGCTGCATGTGTCGGCTGGCCCACTTGCCATCCACCCATCTGTCCCATCCCGTCTCTCTCCTTCTTTTCCTCTCTCTTCTCCCCCCACCCACCCGCCCCGCTGGAGCAGCGTCGGCCTGCCCTTTGCGCCTCCGCCCCCCGCGCCTCGCCTTCCCAGCTCCGCGCCTGGCCGTGCCCGGCCTCCCCATCTTGGCGCGTGCCGGCTCTGCCCGTCCCGCCCGCCTGCCGGCTTCCGGGTGTGCAACCCTCCCTCTCTCCGGCGCTCCCCTCCTCCCCGACCTCCCTGCTTCGCGTGCGGCCTGTGCCAGGACGCCGTGCGCCACTTTGCCACCACGCCGCCACACCTGGACGGCCCGGCCACGTCGTCGCCCGAGCTCCAGGCGCGCCTGTGCGACCTCGTTGAGCGGGAGGAGCCTGGACCTACGACATCTACTGGCAGGAGTGTCGCGCCGGCGCCAGCGGCCGTCGCGTGCTCGGCTGGGGCGACGGGCACTGCCGCGACGAGGATGAGGATGGCGCCGACTACGCGCTCTGTCTCGACCGGGTCACCGGCGCCGAGATGTCTTCCTGGCGTCCATGTACTTCTCGTTCCCCGATGACACTGGCGGGCCGGGCCGCGCGCTCACCTCCGGCCACCATGCCTGGGCGGGGAGCCGCTCCTTGACCTGCCCAGCTTGGCGCCATGCTCCGAGCTTCTGGCCGCGCTTGCTTCGCCGACGGAACCAGCCGCAGAGGCAGCAAATGGGTCCGCCGCGTGTCTTTGCGTTGGGTGAATCTATCATCCTCGCGTATCTGCCGCATGTCCACTAGGCGGACGAGCGACCCAAACGGACATAAAACGGACAAAATCCGTGTCCGTTTGGGTTCCTGCGTTGGAGTTGCTCTTAGCCCACATCCAATCAGCACGAGACGTGTGGCACCATGATGGCGGAGACGGGAGCTAGCCGGTCGCCGGGCACTTTTGTGGGAAAACCCTTGCACTTTGCCGAAATTAACCCGCACTCCTGCGTTCGAGTGAAATCAAGATTTCACCCACCCAGGGATAGTTGCACTTTCACGGTCCAGGATAGTTGCACTTTCCCCCACCCAGGGATATCTTGGTCTCAACCCTTGCTATATGTTGTTAGGAATTACCAAAACCACCCAGGGATAGTTGCACTTTCACGGTCCCACCGAGTTGACATGTCGGTCCCACCGAAAATCCTAACGTTCACATTTTGAACTAAATCGGTCTGACCGAGTTTGAGTATTCGGTCTCACCGAGTTTGGTAAATTCTGTGTAACGGTTAGATTTTGTGTGGAGGCTATATATACTCCTCCACCCTTCCTCCATTCATGGAGAGAGCCATCAGAACGTGCCTACACTTCCAGCATTCATTTTCTGAGAGAGAACCACCTACTCATGTGTTGAGACCAAGATATTCCAATCCAATCACAAGAATCTTGATCTCTAGCCTTCCCCAAGCTGCTTTCGACTCAAATCATCTTTCAACCAAATCAAAATCTATGAGAGAGAGTTGAGTGTTGGGGAGACTATCATTTGAAGCACAAGAGCAAGGAGTTCATCATCAACACACCATCTATTACCTTTTGGAGAGTGGTGTCTCCTAGGTTGGTTAGGTGTCACTTGGGAGCCTCCGTCAAGATTGTGGAGTTGAACCTAGGAGTTTGTACGGGCAAGGAGATCGCCTACTTTGTGAAAATCTACCCTAGTGAGGCAAGTCCTTCGTGGGCGATGGCCATGGTGGGATAGACAAGGTTGCTTCTTCGTGGACCCTTCATGGGTGGAGCCCTCCGTGGACTCACACAACCGTTACCCTTCGTGGGTTGAAGTCTCCATCAATGTGGATGTACGATAGCACCACCTATCGGAACCACGGGAAAAATCTTCGTGTCTACATTGCGTTTGCTCCCTCAAAACCCCTCCCCTTTACCTTCATATGCAATGATTTACATTCCGCTGCTATACTCTTAGAATTGCATGTGTAGGTTGATTACTTGACTTGTGATAAGTTGCTAAAATCTGCCAAGACTTAAAATTGGAAAAAGGCTAGATTTTTATTTGGTCAAGTAGTCTAATCACCCCCCTGTAGACATACTTTCGATCCTACAGACCGATTGTGTTAGGGTTAGGGCATAATGTAATCTCGGTGAGACCGATCACATGAACTCGGTGAGACCGATTTCTGTAATAGGCAAACAGAGAGTTGGTCAGTCAAACTCGGTGGGACCGATCGCTTATTTCGGTGAGACCGAAATGTTGCGAAAAGGAAGCAGAGAGTTTGCATTGCGAACTCGATGGGACCGATCTCTCATCTCGGTTAGACCGAAACGTTACGAAGGGAAACAGAGAGTTTGCAATCCCATCTCGGTGAGACCAAGATCCCTATCGGTTAGACCAAACTAATTAGGGTTTCTGGCTATGGCTATGTCAAATGAACTCGATGGCGCCGGATAGATCAAATCGGTGGGGCCGAGTTTGACTTTTGGTTTGGGACATATGTGGAAATGAGAAAGTGGTTGAGGGTTTTTGGAGCATATCACTAAGCATTTTGAGCAAGCGAGCCATTAAGCAACACCTCATCCCCTTTTAATAGTATTGGCTTTTCCTATGGACTCAATGTGATCTTGGATCACTAAAATGAAAATGTAGAGTCTTGAGCTTGAGCCAATATGTGTCCTTAGCATTTTGAAGGGTCCACATCTCTAGTCCATGCCATGCCAGTCATTGAACTTTCTGAAATGATTATCTTGAAAGAATATTAGTTCAATGAGCTACATGTTGTTAAGAATTACCAAAACCACCCAGGGATTAGTTGCACTTTCAATCTCCCCCTTTTTGGTAATTGATGACAACATATAGATCAAAGCTTCGACAAATGATAATAAGAATGAAATACATCATCGCTTTGAGAAGTATGTGATAAGCAAGAGCTCCCCCTAAATTTGTGCATTATTTAAAATTTGCTTTTGAATGCAAATGCACAATCGATTAGGACCATGGGTTACTCTTCCATGTCACATACATCTTGGTGGAGCGCTCAAAATGATAGTATATGAAATATGCACTCATCACCAAGGCAAGATGTGAATGATCATACAAGAGAGATAGATAATATCATCATCCAAGCACAAGCATTTAACGTATGATATGATCAAACGCATGACCATACAAGTATCTCACACACACATAAAGTATCATCCAAGCAAGCAAAACAAACAAGGTAGCAAATTAAGTAGCAAAAAAAGAATCAAAGCTCTCTCTCTCTCTCGAAGCCTATGATCTATACACTTTCTCCCCCTTTGGCAACAAGTTACCAAAAAGCTCGAAAATGCATAGTGCTATGCGGCTCTCTAGGCTTGATCCTCGGGAGGTGGCGTGGAGAGGACTCCTGCGACAAAGGCATCTGTTGAGGTTGTAGGAGCTGGTGGAGTTGCAACCGGAGGGGCAACTGAAGCTGTGGCTGCAGGTGCTGAAGGTAGTAGCTCTAGTGTCTGTCACTGGCACTGCTGCAGATCTCTGTGCCTTAGCCACTCTCTGAAAAGCTTCAATGGTAGCTTTCCCTTTGCTCTCTTCAGCTTCATCCTGGAGCTTCTCAACAATTGTTTGCATCTCTATGACCTTCAAGTCTATATCATAAAACTTTGTTTCAATGATCCTTTCAAGACTCTCTTGATTCTGAGTCAGGGTGGCCAATCCTTTATCAATCCTCAAAGTGGCTTGAATAAGATATCCAAGTTGATCTTGTTTTGACTTGAGAAAAACTTGTGAAGCCTCTTCAGCACTTGGCATCTTGGCTGCCTTCTCTGCTTTTGCCTTCTCCCTCTTCTCCTGAGCCTCTACTGAAGTAGGATATGTAGCATCCATGACAACTATGTTGTCCTCAAAGTTTGGCCTCAAGGGAAGGTGCTCTTTGTCCAACAGGTATGTGCCTGTGCCCATCTTGGAGTTGATGAGCATCTGGATGTGTGGAGCATACCCACATGATCTCTTTTGGTCTGCTGCATTTCTCTTGATGGTTTCAACAATCAAACTCATCACCTTGAATTTCTGGGGCACATCAAACATCTGAAGCAAATTGATGGAGTGGCCTCTGATCATCCTGTGATCTCCTAATTTGGGCAGCAAGGTGTGCCTCAAGATGGTGTTTATGGTGGCCAGTCCAGACAATAGATAGTACACTGAGCCTAGCTTGTGTGTCTCCAAGGCCTTGTCAGGTATCTCCTTGTACATGTTGGCCATGGAGTTGTGATCTTTCTTGCGCTTTGCATAGACATCAATGTCATCCTCAGCTCCATCTGGAGCATTGATGAGCTTGGCCCACTTAGCAACAGTAGATTGATACCTTGTACCCTCAGACATCCAAACAATTTTTCCATCTGGGTAGAAATGAGCTGTTGAATAGAACTGCATAATGAGCTCATTATTCCACTTGGTCAATTTTTGACCACAAAGATGTCTAATCCATTGATTCTGAAACTTTCATGCACTCCAGGGAAGTGGTCTTCATTGTTGTCAATGTACTTCCAATCAACCCACTTCATGTCACAACTATGGGCTTCTTATCCAACAGAATTGTCTCATAGGAGTCCTGTTGTTCCTTGGTGTGAAATCTATAGTCCACAGCAGTCCTTCTCCTCACAACATAAGTGTCGGTGGAAACGACACCTATGGAATCACTGGGATCCCTTCTACGGTTGGCAGGTGATACGTCTCCAACGTATCTATAATTTTTGATTGCTCCATGCTATATTATCTTCTGTTTTGGACATTATTGGGCTTTATTATACACTTTTATATTATTTTTGGGACTAACCTATTAACCGAAGGCCCAGCCCAGAATTGCTGTTTTTTTTCCTATTTCAGAGTTTCGCAGAAAAAGAATATCAAACGCAGTCCAAACGGAATGAAACCTTCGGGAACGTGATTTTCGGAACGAACGTGATCCAGAGGACTTGGACCCTACGTCAAGAAAGCTACTAGGAAGCCACGAGGTAGGGAGGCGCGCCTACCCCCCTGGGCGCGCCCTCCACCCTCGTGGGCCCCATGTTGCTCCACCGACGTACTCCTTCCTCCTATATATACCTACGTACCCCCAAACTACCAGATACGGAGCCAAAAACCTAGTTCCACCGCCGCAACCTTCTGTACCCGTGAGATCCCATCTTGGGGCCTGTTCCGGAGCTCCGCCGGAGGGGGCATCGATCACGGAGGGCTTCTACATCAACACCATAGCCTCTCCGATGAAGTGTGAGTAGTTTACCTCAGACCTTCGGGTCCATAGTTATTAGCTAGATGGCTTCTTCTCTCTTTTTGGATCTCAATACAATGTTCTCCCCCTCTCTTGTGGAGATCTATTCGATGTAATCTTCTTTTGCGGTGTGTTTGTTGAGACCGATGAATTGTGGGTTTATGATCAAGTTTATCTATGAACAATATTTGAATCTTGTGAATTCATTTATGTATGATTGGTTATCTTTGCAAGTCTCTTCGAATTATCAGTTTGGTTTGGCCTACTAGATTGATCTTTCTTGCAATGGGAGAAGTGCTTAGCTTTGGGTTCAATCTTGCGGTGTCCTTTCCCAGTGACAGTAGGGGCAGCAAGACACGTATTGTATTGTTGCCATCGAGGATAACAAGATGGGGTTTATATCATATTGCATGAGTTTATCCCTCTACATCATGTCATCTTGCTTAAAGCGTTACTCTATTCGTATGAACTTAATACTCTAGATGCATGCTGGATAGCGGTCGATGTGTGGAGTAATAGTAGTAGATGCAGGCAGGAGTCGGTCTACTTGTCTTGGACGTGATGCCTATATACATGATCATACCTAGATATTCTCATAACTATGCTCAATTCTGTCAATTGCTCAACAGTAATTTGTTCACCCACCATAAATACTTATGCTCTCGAGAGAAGCCACTAGTGAAACCTATGGCCCCTGGGTCTATTTTCCATCATATTAATCTTCCAACACTTAGCTATTTCCGTTGGCTTTTATTTTTCTTTTATTTTACTTTGCATCTTTATCGTAAAAATACCAAAAATATTATCTTATCATATCTATCAGATCTCACTCTCGTAAGTGACCATGTAGGGATTGACAACCCCTTATCGCGTTGGTTGCGAGGATTTATTTGTTTGTGTAGGTGCGAGGGACTCGTGTGTAGCCTCCTACTGGATTGATACCTTGGTTCTCAAAAACTGAGGGAAATACTTACGCTACTTTGCTGCATCACCCTTTCCTCTTCAAGGGAAAACCAACGCAGTGCTCAAGAGGTAGCAGCAGGCGCGAGGTTGTGCAAAGAGCGGGTCTGACAGGAAGCACACGGATCGTTTACCCAGATTCGGGCCGCGAATGTGCGTAATACCCTAGTCCTACTTTGGTGGATGTATTAGAGTGTTCTTGTGTTCTTGAGCTAGCTGCGGGGTGTAACTTGCCCAAAAGATCCGAATCCTCCTCTGGACTCTCGGGCATCCTTTTATAGGCAAAAGGGGTCGCCACAGTGGCACACAGGAGGTGGAAAGGTGTACAGTGGATGAGTCTATTCTCTGGCACCGTCGGACAAACGCATTTAATGCGCTACCGATGTGTCCCTCTCGCTTTATCGGGGACGGCAAGGAAGCACATCCCAGTTGTCGCCGCCTCGCCTGGCTTTGACACGTTCCCGAGCTGAGGAGGCCTTGCGGCGCCACGTTGGCTGGCTGCTGGGCTGGCGCAGTGGTGGAGCCTTCACGAAGGGTCGCATGCCACCACGCAGGTGCTTGCTAAGTCGGTGTAGAGGCCACCCAGCTGGTCGAACTAGCAGTTGCTTGGGGATGGTGGTGGAGTCTTGGCTGGTGCGGGCCTAGCTGTGGCCCTGCTGATGCCCTCGGCAAGGGTCTTGCCGGGGACCCGGCAAGGGTCTTGCCGCGGCGCTGCGGTCGTCCCCGGCAAGGCGCTTGCCGGGGGTCTTTGGATTTCCTCGGCTAGGATCCCGCCGAGGGTCGTCGTCTTCTGGTCCTCACCTGATCTCGTGTATTTATGATCTTCACAAAGATCTGCATGCCACCACGGAGGTGCCTCTCGAGCCCTAGTCCCAAGGTAGTTGTTGGCGGTGGAACACTTGGGCTCAAGGAAAGCGCGCTCCACTGGCGTTAGGCAAGTTGCCCCGACAAGACTCTTGCCGGGGCTGCGGAGGCCGCCCCGGCAAGGGTCTTTCCGGGGGGGTTCTACCTCGCCCTCTTGCTCTTTGTGTTTCTGGTCTTGGCGTTGCCTTGGTTGTCTTGTGCTTTTGGCTTCTCTCCGGCTTCCCTCCTCTGCCCTGCTAAGTGTGGCCGTGGCGCGCGGCTCTGACTGCCCGTGCACAAGTAAAGGGGTCAAAAGAAGAGCCCCTACTTTTTTACACCGACAGGAGCCCCTGGGTCTAGGCCACACATAAGCGCGATGCGTTGTTGGGCTAGGCCCAGAACGGTGCGCGGGCAGGTGGGGCGAATTTTTACCGTAGTAACTGTTTTGTCCGCTGCGCTTCCCCACGACCCGCGTTGAACGCGCGACGTGGAGGGTCGTGTGTGACGTGGGGGTCATGCGTGGGGCGGTTCCCGCATGCATGCGTCACATCGTGGTAAAGAGGCGGCTCGCGCCTTCCCCATAAAAAAGAGGGAGGCACAGAGGCGCGGCTCATTTACTGAGTGGACTCCGGTCGCGGTCTTCAAGGCACCCACGCCCCACAATCACGGGGTGGGGAACGGTCGCTTCACCCGTCCCCTCGATCCCGCTCGCTCGCCACGCGTCCCCCCATGCAGGTGGCAGGCAGTGGAGGTGGAAAACCGGGCCGTCGCTGATTGGGGCAGTGGGTCGGTCCTGATTCCCTGCACCTCCGATGGCTGGATTGGTTAAGTGGGGCGGCCGGGCCTCGGCCCCGCCCCTTTATAAGGAGGGGGAGGGGGATGTCATCCCACATTCACTCAGCATCCATCCTCTTCCACTTCCGCTCCTTTCTTCCATCCCGCTATGGCGAGAGGGGGTGCAGGCCCTTCGACGGTGGCGGCGAGGGTCGCCGCTCGACAACGCGTTCTTCCTTCCCAAGAGCCCACGGCGGCGGAGCCGGCTACGAGAGGAAGGGGGAGGGGCGAGGCCGAGGTCGCCATGGTGCTCGAGGAAGAGGGGGACGAGGCGGCGCAATGGCCGTGCCTCCGCCAGCGATGCCTCCCGCGATGGAGGGCCATGTTGGGGACCAGCCCCGCGAGTTCTTCACCAGGCTGCGCCGGCCACCGCATTGTTGTCTTCGTCTCCCTACCCCATTTTCTTGGGAGATGGAGCTCGATCCGCCCCAAACCCTCAGGTTTCACATGAGGGGCTGCGGGAACGGCGGCACGCGGGTCGATGTCGACTTCCCCGCTCCTCACGTCATGTACCTTCGTCGCGGATGGAAGACGTTTGCTCACATCCACAGCCTGACAGCGGGGCTCTTCCTCTACTTCAAGTTAATGGAGGGCGGCCTGCTCTCCGTCAAGGTCTTTGGAGATCTTGGAACTCGCCTAAAGTGCTGCGTGGAGAGCTCCTCTGACGATGAAGATTCCTCCTCAAGCGGGAGTGACGAGGAGGACAGCGACAGCGACGACGAGGGAGTCGAGCGGCGGGACGCCGACCCCGACTCCGACTGACCGCGTCGCCCCTCCCTTGGCCACGCGCCCAGCCGAGGGCCTTCCTCGTCAAGCTCTCCATCGGCACGCTCCCCGTCGTCTCCTTGGGCGGTTGGCGTAGGAGGGCCGGAGAAGGCGAAGAAGGCGGGTGGCGGCCGTCAAGTCGGAGTACGCGGGCACCGACGCCTTCGTCGCATATTGCCGGCCCGCAGCCTCATCTTCCAGCTTCTCTCCCGGCACCGGGATGCTCTCTTGGTGCCTTCTGCTCCTCGCACCTCGCCTAGGAACTCTTTTTGCCCTCCCGCTGTCTTGTTCCACCTTCTGAGGAGAGGGACAAGAAAGGGATTAGGGGCACCTTATCTCTTTTTAGTTTGTAAGTCTGCGGGCACTTGTTAATTTTAAGATTTGTAATCCCCTTGCTCATGTTTTTAATTCCGTATGAACTGTACCTGTATGGGATGTTTTTAATGAAAAAGGGTGCTTGCCGGGTTCTTTGTGCGTGAGCGAGGCCCATGCCAGGGAACGAATCCTTGTTATTTTTAAGATAAACATTGTCGCCCGGCAACAGGCCTTGTCGTCTCCCTAATTCAGTCGACCATTCTCACGCTCTTGGCGGAGGCAGGGGCGAAGTAGAGTTAGGCCCCTCGTTCATTTCCTTGCCATCGCGACTACGACCAAGTTTCGACCCAGGGGATAGCTCTTGGGTATAGGAAAAGGGGAGCACGGTGGCTTAAGAATACAAACGAGGTTTCACATGTCCCAGTTCCATACGGAAATGTACAATAGGGGATGAAGGACTTATCTGAATCCGCAGCCCCTGGCAACCTTGGCTTGCCGTGGTTGGATCCTTGTGTCTTCAGCCCCCGGCAGTCTTGGCTTGCCGGGGCCAGAGCGCCGGTTCGTTCTCTTTCTCCCAAGCGGGTCAACAGAAGTGTCCACGTGCCCTGCGAACCAAAGAGGATAGAAAGACGCATACTCGACCTCTAGGCTAGGGGTTAGTCACCGCTAAGCACTATCAACCCTAACCGAGGGAGAGACTTAACCTAGCATGCATGCTAAAACTTAGAGCGCCAGCGCTTCATTTATTTATGCTCAGGGTCTACGCCTGGCTTTGTATGGAGGGTTACATGCCTTGCCGGCAAGGCTTGTTGAAAGTGCTAGTTATCGACTAGAGGGGGGTGAATAGGCGATTTTTATGAAAGTCTTCAAAACATGGAAGTTTCCAAGATAAACCATAGAAATGACCCTATTAACATCCAGCGGAAGGTAGACTACACTAGGCAAGCCATAGTCAAGTATTCTATGAAGTGAAAGCACGAAGACTAATAGCAGCTAGGTAGTAATGATCAGGATGGAACATAGTATGAAGCCAATCAGAACAAGTAGTTACACAGTGAAGTCCAACAGATAGTGCGAGCAGGCAATGACTTCACGAAGACAAACTGTAAGTAAAGAGAGGGAGAAGATAGAACCAGTCTCTTGGTGAGGACAAGGATTTGTTGGACCAGTTCCAGTTGCTGTGACAACTGTACGTCTGGTTAGGGAGGCTGAGATTCAACTCAGAAGACTGCGTCTTCACCTTATTCCCCTTGATCTAAGGACACCCAGTCCTCGCCCAATCACTCTGTAAGTCTTCAAGGTAGATTTCTGAACCTTCACAGACTTCGTTCACCGGCGATCCACAATGACTCTTGGATGCTCAGAACACGATGCCTAACCGGCTGGAGGATTCATAGTCCTCAAGTGTAACAAGTCTTCAGGTCACGCGGACAGAAAGACTTTAGTGATGCCTAACACTCTTTGGCTCTGGGTGTTTTGGGCTTTGTCATCACAAGGATTTCTCTCTCTCAAAAGCTTCGGAGGTGGGTTGCTCTCAAACGACAAAAGCCGTGCACTAACTCTGAGCAGCCACCAATTTATGGTGTAGGGGTGGGCTATTTATAGCCACTAGGCAACCCGACCTGATTTGTCCGAAATGACCCTGGGTCACTAAGGAACTGGCACGTGTTCCAATGGTCAGATTTCAAACACACGCGGCAGCTTGACTTGGGCTACAAGTAAAGCTGACTCATCCAGCTCTGGATAAGATTTGCTCTCATTGTCTTCGCTCGAAGACATAGGATTTGGTTGAGCATCACTTCAGTCACTCTGACTTTGTTCACTTGTACCCCACTTAACAGTACGGTGGTTCCTATGACTCAACAAAGAAGAAAAGGAAACTACGTAACAACTATGTCTTCGCGCTCCATAGTCTTCACGTGAATATCTTCTCGAGTCATAAGCTTCGATGTGATTGTCTTCGCACACCACCATTGTCTTCAATGTCTTCAACATTTTTAGGGACTACTACCTGTGTTATCCTGCAATTCTCACAAACACATTAGTCCCTCAACCAGGTTTGTCGTCAATACTCCAAAACCAACTAGGAGTGGCACTAGGTGCACTTACAATCTCCCCCTTTTTGGTGATTGATGACAAACTGGTTGAAGTTTTCAACGGGGATAAAAATATGTGAATTTGTAAAGGATAAAGGTATTGTCTTCATAAGTAGCAAAAGGCTCCCCCTGAAGATGTGCATCTTAGTATTTTGCTTTTGGAATGCAAATGAACATGGCAGGTTGTTCTTGTGGAGATCCTTTTCAACTTATGAAGGCAATTCATCATGCATGATAAGATATAACGAAGATAATGACATGCATAATGAAAAATGGACGTCTGCAATATGACTTCGTGCGGGATTTATCATCGCATCATAGAATAGCAGAAAAAGTGGCAGACGACCATCAAGTTTAAGTGTTACAACTCAAAGAACCAGAAGTATAAAAAGCGAGAGTTGTAAGCACTTGGCAAAAATGTAGCAACCACCCATTTGTACCCGCTTGAAGACTATCAACTCATATGCTTCTCCCCCTTATGTCAGTAAGGACCAAAAAGGTTTGAAGACATAGAGCCTCTACTCATTCCCATGAGGAGTAGGTGGTGAAGCAGCAGGGTCGTCGTTGAGGTTCGGTGGTGCAAAAGAACTTGGTGCAGTGTCGATACGCGCCGAAGTTGGAGGTGGTGAAGTAGCATCATCTTGGTCATCAATGACTCTGGCATTAACAGTTGCCGCAGAGGAGGAGTACTCAGAGTCTTCGAGTGAGGGAGTCCAACGCAAGACAACATTCCTAGGAGGAGTGGAACCAAACTTGAATCTCTCGGTGAAGCCGTCGTCTTGAAGATCAGCTTCAGCACTAAGCAATGTCGTGGAGTTGTCACGGCAGATGTCCTCGAGCTAGGACTTAGTCGTGGAGCCATCACGACAGGAAGCTTGAAGGGGTTATGTGGGACAAGGAACACGAGGGCTTATACTGGTTCGGCCCCTTACGGTGAAGGTAAAAGCCTACGTCCAGTTTGAGGTGTTATTGATTAGGGTTACGATCGCCAGGGAGCTAAACAGCTATGCCCGGCTTTCGATGAGATTGTTGTCGCCCTTGAACCGCTGCCGGGTTGTCCCTTTATATAGGGAGGCTGACGCCCAGCAGCCCTTAGAGTCCCGGCCGACTCATAAGAGCGTCCGGCTCGGACTCTAAACTATACTTGCCTTACACTACAAGTCTACTATGATAATGATTGTAACTACAGGCCCTAAACTACATCCGGGTCTCAGCCCATCTCTGGCCCATCATCTTAAAACATGGCTCCGGGCTTCTGGCAATGACCATTCGAGTAACCCGGCCCCTCCTGGCGGGTGACTCTAAGGTCTATATCCTCAACATTAGGCCCCAGATTGATTTGAGCCGGCTCATGTCAATCTTCAACTCTTCTGACAGAAAAAGTCTCCGGCTTACCATTCATGTGAAGGCCATAACCCGGAGTGACGTCATCCTCTGGACTCCGGATAATCCGCCGTGACATCATCCTCCATTAAGTCCGTTTTTTACTCCGCCAGATCCGCAACGGATCTTTGCTTTACTATCATTCCGAGAATCGAGGCGTCGTGGGGGGGGAGATAATCACGCCACGGTCCCCTTGAATCTCGCGCCCACTTTTGACTTCGCCTTATAAATAGGCCGGCCCAACGGGTCCTTCCCACGCTCTCTTTCTTCCTCCTCGCGCCGTCGCTCTTCTGCCCGAGCTCTGCCACTGCCGCCGCCGTCGCGCCCTTGATCTTCATCAACCCGGCCGCTGCATCACCCTGACTCGGACCAGATAACGGCGGTGACTTCCGCTCTTCCCCAACTCCGGTGAGTCTCCTCCGCCTTGCTAGAACAGATCTGTGGTAGAGTTCGTCTGTGTTCTTCATGTTCGTTGCGACCTGCGGTAGTTTTGTTTTTTACCACCCTTCTCTTGATCTTTACCCTGCGTAGAACCACTGCGGTAGAAGTTTGAGACCCATTTCATCTGCAAGAAACCCTCCTTTTACTGCATAAGAACCGTGTTCAACCTCAAGAACTTCTCCTGACTCTGTTTTTTAGGTCTAGAAAAATTTTCATTTCACCCGACCATTTTGATCTAAAAAAGTTACTGCAATATGTGAAACCTATTTTACCACACTTAGTAAAAACTGCAGCCCTTGAATCTTGGCGGCTTATATCTCCGGTTTAAAGAAAACATGCGCCATAGAACTTTTCCGGTTTAAAGAGAACTATGCTCTGTAAAATCCTCCGGCTTAACTCTGGTAAAACCGTAGATAACCAAATTACTTTGAATCCCCCTGCGGCTTAAATAACGCACCGTATCTGAATATATATCATTAGTCCCCTTCATAAGCCGCCATCTTAGTTTGAATGGTAATCTCCGGCTTACAATTAACCCGGACACTTTTCTCTTTGTCATAGGCCACCAACCTTCACCATGCCTCCCAAGGCTCCCATCACTTGCAACTGGATGAGATCCAACGTCACTGACGAGACCCTGGCCAACTTCGTTAAGTCCGGATATCTGCCCAAGAAGGAAGTGATGTCCTACCGTGCCCCTGATCCGTTAGAAGAAAGACCACAGCCGAGGGACGGGGAGGTAGTGATCTTTGCAGACCATATGAGCCGGGGCTTCGCACCACCCGGCTCAAAATTCTTCCGGGACGTGCTCAACTTCTTTGACCTTCGGCCTCAGGATATAGGACCCAACTCCGTATCCAACATCTGCAACTTCCAAGTCTTTTGTGAAGTGTATCTTGGAGAAGAGCCGAGTCTGCTGCTCTTCAGAGAACTGTTTTATTTAAACCGCCAAAATGAGTGTGCCAACGGGCCAAGTCTGGAATTAGGCGGCATCTCCATCCAGCGGCGTAGGGACTGTCTGTTCCCTTACGCAGAGCCGCCGAGCCACCCTAAGGACTGGAATATGACTTGGTTCTACTGCCAAGATATGTCCCCGGCTGATGAGAACCCGCTGCCCGGCTTTCGCCCAACGCGCCTAGAGCCGACTCATCCGCTATCCGACAAACTGACTGCCGCAGAACGCCAGCCTCTACTTCCAACGATCAATAAAATCAAGGCCCTGCTAGGCAACGGTCTGAACGGAATTGACCTGGTCCGAGTCTGGATCTCATGGCGGGTGATCCCGTTGAGCCGCCGCCCCGGCTTAATGTGCGAGTACACCGGGCGAAAGGATGACCCGCAGAGGCACAGTCGCAATGATCTTCCAGAAGACGTTGCAGAGGAAGAGACCAAGGCTCTTCTAAACGAGAGCTTGGCAGACTGCGGAAGAACCGGCCTAGCCCCCTTCTGCAAGACCAATCCAGCCCCAGCGGTAAGCCGCTGACTTTAACCTTTATCTTCGTCTGCATATAACCTTCAACTGAACCGTTGTAAGAATCAATCATTGTATCTTTCAGGCTGATGATAAATTCTGGCGGGTCAAATATGACCATGAGGCGGCCAAGAAAGCCCGGAAAGCAAAGAAAGCCGCCAAGAAAGCCGCCCCTCGCAAAAAGGGAAGCAGACCCACTGCTTCGGAGCTACTGCAATTAAGCGACAGCTCCGAGTCAGAGGTAATCCTTAAACCTTTAAAGTCTTGCTATATTTGTTGTTTGTTGCTGTCCACCTTATCAACACTTTGCTTATTGACAGGACGACACCGGCGCCAGTAACCCGGTGGTTGAAGAGGTAATGTCACTTTCCTCCGACTCGGAGCCTTTGCCACAGCTGAAAGTCCGAAGAGTAACCCGGAAAGTAAGCTTTTCACATCCATTAGCTCATCAAGACCCTCAATTTCTTTTGAAGCAGCAGGTTCACGAAAGTCGGCGTCACACCCGGGCCCGCAAAGACACCGACCTCTCCGCCAGGTTACCCGACGCAACAAGGAAGCGTCGCACCGAGGTTTTTTCTAACCTGTACCCTTTTCATCCATTGGCGGGTGTCATCCGTCAGCCACTCAACTCTTCTGACTCCAATTATCAGGAGACCTCCCCCTCTTCGGGTGACTCCATGCAGTCAAGTCTGCCGGCCTTCAAGACTGCACCCGGGTAATAACAATCTCCTTACATTATCTGTCTGTATTTACTCTTTGTATGCCTAACACTTCTGCCTTTTCAGTGCCCAGGCAAAGCTCACCAAAAGAGCAAAGAAGACCAGGTCAGCCGGAGTGCCAGACTTGCCTGAGCCGGAGGCGACGGCTCAAGAGCCGCCAGCTGCCTCCGCCCCCGAGGCCACCATTCCCATGGACACGACGCCTGAAGCCCCTGCCCCGACTACCAAGACAACGACCGAAGCATCGGTTAACCCGGAGGCCTCCGGCTCAGCCCCACCAGCTGTCGACCCGGACGTGGTAATTACCCGGACGGAGTATGTTGAGCCGGGGAGACCGACCGTGCTGGCCAAATGCTCCGCGAAGGGGGAGTTGCTGCAGCCCCACCGGGTGAATTTAGACCTCTCCAGCTACACCGACTTGAGCATTGGAGAGCTCGTCTCTGGCTACATCAGCCAAGTTCACAAAAGCTGGGACGCCGAGATCGCCATGGTCAACCAGATCCAACAAAAATCTGAGGTATCCTTCTGCTGTCTTCTTACTTTCTGCATAGTGACCCTTGTCATGCCAGCCCCCAAGTCAACGACTTATACTTGAATATGTTGTAGACTTAGGTTCCGGCTTACTCAACTGAGCCGGCAGTACGTAGATAGATACGTTCAACATGCATTAGCCCCCAAGTGCCAAGTGTCTTTGCTTGGAAAGCGCTTGGGACTTATAGAATGACTGTTAATAACCCGGAAATATATGCAGGCTGTTGGCAAGAAATTAGAGTCGGATCTTGCGGATCTCAAGAGTCGGCTGAAGACACAGGAGATGGAGACCCGGAAGGCAAACGCCAAGTTTGTCTCCAGCATCGCCGCTCAAGAGAAACTGAAGACCGAATTTGATGCTGAGCGGAAAGCCCGGGCTGAGGAGAAGGCCGCACTGGTGACCCGGGCGGAACAGGCGGAGAAGGCGCTCTCTGAGAAAACCGCCGAGCTCTCCGGCCTAAAGCGCCAGGTTTCCCAAATGGTGGCCGCCATCTTCGGTAAGTCGCCTCACCGGCTTTCGCCCATTTTAGAATGCTTACATCTCTTGATTCATCCTTGTCACCGGCTTATTTGATGTTGTTAAACAGGTCCCAGAAGCGCCAACCTTAACCAGAGCGTGGTCACCAAGTTAAAGGCCGTGTACACCCTGGTGGAACAACTCTACACCGGGTCACAGCGCGCCTTAGCTGTGGTGGCCCTATCCAACGAGGTGCCAACCCATCTGGCCGAAGTCCTGCGCCGGCTCGCTGTTCTGCCGCAGCGGATCCAGGAGCTACGCCGAGCCTCCGCAAGAGCCGGAGCAATTGCCGCACTGAGCCGGGCCAAAGCATTCCTGCCGGAGCTAGACCCGGCAGACATCGCCCTGGGTTACCCAAGCCTGAAGGAAGACGGCTCAGCCTTCGACCAGAAGGACTTCGCGGCATGTGTGAAGGCTGTACGCCCGGTGGCCACCATCATCGGGAACGACACCGACTTAACCAAGTATCAGCCGGGGTACAATGCGGAGAATCAGAGGATTCCAACCCCTCACTATGAAGCTCTCAATCTGATTCCTCCGGCTCGTCAGCACACCTTCGCCCCGGAGATTGACCCGGCCGGGTTAATTGACGAAGAAGCCCAGTTTGAAGCTCTCAGCGGCATCAACTGGAAGTCGTCAACCTTCGAGGTCTTGGGATCAGCCGGAGCAGAAGACAGGAACGAGCCAGGGACATCAACTCAGTAGGCATCATAAAGCAGCTGGCGGTTCACCGAACAACACTCCATCCTTGAGACTTGATGAATTTTGTAATAGAATAGGTGCAACAATTTATCTCTGCCGTGCCATCGTGCACGTAATGAATGCTGAAATTCCTTGAAGTTATCCTTTTGGTGTTCCTCCGGGTCATAATTATCCCTTTGTCCTTCTCAACCTTAAAAGGTGCCTTTAAGTATCTGCATAGAAAGGCAAATCACAAGTCTCAAGGCGGCTTACCACCCTGAGAATCAGGTGTTTGAGATGGATAACCCGGAATATGAATCAAAAAGAACTGGTCCTTCGTTATACTCTGAACATAGCCGCGATAACACACTTAACGGCCTATAAGCACACTTCCGGATTAAATAACCCGGGTAGCACGGTTGGTATCTTAACTCTAATTTACTTGCCTTGATGTCATCCATGATGTTCAATTAACAAGATAAACCCAAAATTAAACCGGCAAGTGAAACCTGGCCATGCACACTTTGTCATAATCAGAGTAAACTTGTGATAAATCAGAACTTAGGGGCTTCCAGTTCGAATACGACCAGAGACCCGGCCCAAAAGGGGTTAAGCCAAGATTCGGATACGATCATATAGCCCCCAGTGGGTGTGGCGATGCCAATCAAGAGGGTACCGACAGCTATGTTCTCTTTGGTTCGAATACGACCCATGTTTGAACAGGAAGCCCCCAAATGATTCTTAAAATTGTTTAACGATGCTGATTCGAATACGATCCACGTCGGTTCTCAGAGGGGTTAAACTGTGATTCAAATATGACCAAAGTTAACTTCCCAATGAGCTCGGCACTTTGCCAATCAAGTGGGTATCGACAGCTATGTTCTCTTTGGTTCGAATACGACCCATGTTTGAACAGGAAGCCCCCAAGTGACCTTAATGCTTAAGGCTAGACTCAAATACGATCATAAGCCGGATCCTCCTTTAAATCAGCATGTAAAAAATAACACACGCATAACTGGAGGAGAAAAAAGGACAGAGGTCCTGCTTTATTGCTTATCATAATATATACATGTCTGAGATAAATATGTACACCACGAGAGCCGGTAGCTCAAGTGTAGTAAGGTCGAAGCTGAGCTATATTCCACGGCCGACGGGTCTCTTCCTCAGATTTACGCGAATCTTTATGCTCCCGAATATCAATGAGGTAATATGACCCGTTGTGCAAGTTCTTGCTGACCACAAAGGGCCCTTCCCAAGGTGGGGATAACTTGTGTGCATCTGTTTGATCCTGGATGAGCCGGAGCACAAGGTCGCCTTCCTGGAAGACCCGGGATTTGACCCGACGGCTATGATAACGGCGCAGATCTTGTTGGTAAATCGCTGAATGGGCTGCTGCCACATCACGCTGTTCGTCCAACAAATCCAGAGCATCTTGACGCGCCTGTTCATTATCCGTCTCAACATAAGCCGCCACGCGAGGTGAATCGTGATGGATGTCACTGGGGAGGACTGCTTCTGCTCCATAAACCATGAAAAAAGGCGTGAAGCCTGTAGACCTGTTAGGAGTAGTGTTGATGCTCCATAAGACGGAAGGCAACTCCTCCACCCAACAACCCGGCGTCCGTTGCAAAGGGACCAAAAGCCGGGGCTTGATGCCCTTCAGAATCTCCTGGTTAGCTCTCTCTGCTTGACCATTGGATTGGGGATGAGCCACTGAGGAAACATCAAGTTGGATATGCTCTCGTTGACAAAACTCTTCCATAGCGCCCTTGGATAGATTGGTGCCATTGTCAGTTATGATGCTGTGCGGAAAGCCGAAGCGGAAAATCACCTTTTTCATAAATTGAACCGCCGTGGCTGCATCGCACTTGCTAACTGGCTCAGCCTCCACCCACTTCGTGAATTTGTCAACTGCCACCAAGAGGTGGGTCTTCTTATCCTTGGACCGTTTAAAGGGCCCAACCATATCAAGCCCCCAGACCGCAAAGGGCCAAGTGATTGGGATCATCCTCAACTCCTGAGCCGGCACATGAGCCCGTCGTGAGAACCTTTGGCAACCATCACATTTACTGACCAAGTCCTCTGCATCAGCGTGAGCCGTCAGCCAATAAAAACCATGACGGAAAGCCTTGGCCACAAGAGATTTTGAACCGGCATGATGGCCACAATCCCCTTCATGGATCTCGTGCAAGATCTCTTGACCTTCCTCTGGGGAGATACAACGCTGAAATGCCCCTGAAACACTACGATGATGCAACTCGCCATCGATAACAATCATTGACTTAGCCCGCCGGGTTATTTGCCTGGCCAGAGTTTCATCCTCAGGCAACTCTCCCCGGGTTATATAAGCCAGATATGGCATTGTCCAGTCTGGTATGACATGAAGAGCCGCCACCAGTCGTGCCTCCGGGTCAGGGATAGCCAAGTCCTCCTCTGTAGGCAACCGAACCGAAGGGTTATATAGGACATCTAAGAAAGTGTTAGGCGGCACCGGTTTTCGCTGGGAGCCTAGCCGGCTTAAAGCATCAGCCGCCTTGTTCTTCCTGCGATCAATGTGCTCCACTTGGTATCCTTGAAAGTGCCCAGCAATGGCATCAACCTCGCGGCGATAAGCCTCCATGAGAGGATCCTTAGAATCCCAGGTGCCCGGTACTTGTTGAGCCACCAAGTCTGAGTCACCAAAGCATCTTACCCGGCTTAAGCTCATCTCCTTAGCCACCCGAAGACCGTGGAGCAAAGCCTCGTATTCAGCCGCGTTGTTAGTGCAAGGAAACATCAACCGTAGCACATAATGGAACTTGTCACCTTTAGGGGAAGCCAATACAACACCAGCCCCCGAGCCCTCCAACTGTCGGGACCCATCGAAGTGGATAGTCCAATAAGTGTTATCCGGCTTTTGCTCAAGCACTTGAGACTCTGTCCAATCATTAATGAAATCCACCAAAGCCTGAGATTTAACAGCAGTGCGTGGCACATATTTGAGGCCATGAGGTCCAAGTTCTATAGCCCACTTAGCAATTCTCCCTGTAGCCTCTCTGTTCTGGATAATATCACCAAGAGGGGCAGAACTGACCACAATGATGGGATGACCCTGAAAATAATGCTTGAGCTTCCGGCTCGCCATGAACACACCATATACGAGCTTCTGCCAATGCGGTACCGCTGCTTGGACTCAATGAGCACCTCGCTGACATAATAAACCGGCCGCTGAACCGGATGCTCCTTACCCGCCTCCTTGCGCTCCACCACAATAGCCACGCTGACGGCTCGTGCGTTGGCCGCCACATACAGTAGCAAGGGCTCCTTATCAACCGGAGCAGCAAGGACGGGGGGCTCTGCCAGTTGCTTTTTCAAATCCTCAAAAGCGGTATTAGCTGCATCATTCCAGACAAAGTTATCAGTTTTCTTCATCAACTGATATAGGGGCATAGCCTTCTCACCCAAACGGCTTATAAACCGGCTTAAAGCAGCGATGCGACCCGCCAAGCGTTGAACATCATTTATACATGCCGGCTTAGCTAGGGAGGTGATAGCCTTGATCTTCTCCGGGTTAGCCTCAATGCCTCTATCAGAAACCAAGAAGCCCAATAGTTTGCCTGCAAGAACACCAAAAACACACTTGGCCGGGTTAAGCATCATCTTGTAGACCCGGAGATTATCGAAGGTTTCCCTCAAGTCATCTATCAGGGTTTCCTCCTTGACGGATTTAACCACAATATCGTCTACGTAAGCGTGAACATTGCGCCCGATCTGCTTATGAAGACAATTCTGTACACAACGCTGGTAAGTCGACTGTGCACACTTGAGTCCAAAGGGCATAGAAACATAGCAGAAGGCTCCAAAAGGAGTGATGAATGCCGTCTTCTCCTGGTCCTTAACTGCCATCTTAATCTGATGATACCCGGAATAAGCATCCAAGAAACTTAAGCATGCACAACCTGCCGTAGCATCAATGATTTGATCAATACGGGGGAGAGCAAAAGGATCAGCCGGACACGCCTTGTTCAAATCTGTGTAGTCCACACACATCCGCCAGGTGCCGTTCTTCTTGAGCACAAGCACCGGGTTAGCCAACCATTCTGGGTGAAAAACTTCAACAATAAAACCGGCCGCCAAGAGCCGGGCCACTTCCTCACCAATGGCTTTCCGCCTCTCCTCATTAAACCGTCGAAGGAATTGTCTAACTGGCTTAAACTTTGGATCAATATTGAGAGTATGCTCAGCAAGTTCTCTAGGTACACCTGGCATGTCAGAAGGCTTCCATGCGAAGATGTCCCTATTCTCACGGATGAACTCGATGAGCGCGCTTTCCTATTTTGGATCCAGATTGACACTGATGCTAAACTGCTGAGATGAATCCCCTGGAACAAAATCAACAAGCTTAGTTTCATCAGCCGACTTAAATTTCATCGCCGGCTCAGCCTCCGTAGTCGGCTTCTTTAAAGAAGTCATGTCTGTTGGGTCAACATTGTCTTTGTAAAACTTCAACTCCTCTGTTGCGCAAACAGACTCTGCATAAGCTGCATCACCTTCCTCACACTCGAGAGCCACTTTCCGTCTGCCGTGAACCGTGATGGTCCCATTGTGACCCGGCATCTTGAGCTGTAAGTACACGTAACACGGCCGTGCCATGAACTTGGCATAAGCCGGCCGTCCAAATATAGCATAGTATGGACTTCTTATCTTGACCACCTCAAAGGTCAATTTCTCCACCCTGTAGTTGTTCTCATCACCAAAAGCCACTTCTAATTTGATCTTGCCGACTGGATAAGCCGATTTACCAGGTACCACACCATGGAAGATAGTGTTTGACTGGCTGAGGTTCTTATCAACTAGCCCCATACGGCGAAAAGTCTCGTAATAGAGGATGTTGATGCTGCTACCTCCATCCATGAGTACCTTTGTGAACTTATAACCTCCCACCTGAGGAGCTACCACTAAGGCCAAGTGGCTCGGGTTATCCACCCGGGGAGGGTGATCCTCCCTACTCCACACTATAGGCTGCTCAGACCACCGCAAGTAGCGTGGAACCGCCGGCTCAACAGCATTAACAGCCCTCTTGTGAAGCTTCCCGTCTCGTTTGCACAAACTAGTGGTGAACACATGATACTGTCCACCGCTAAGCTGCTTTGGGTTGGTCTGATAACCCCCTTGCTGCTGTTGATGACCCTGTCCAGACTGTTGATTAAAGCCCCCTTGACCGTTCTGAGGACCGGAATTTGAGCCGCCGCCCGGGCCATGAAAGCCGCCGGCGCCTGAGCCGCCGCCCAGGCCATTGTAACTCTTAAAGGCCTTCATGATCACGCAATCCTTCCACAGATGAGTCGCTGGCTTCTCTCTAGAGCCATGCCTTGGACAAGGTTCATTTAACAGCTGCTCCAGTGTTGGACCTGACCCGCCGCCTCGGGGAGGGGGCCTCCCCTTGCGTCGCTGGTTATTACCTTGGGAGTTAGCGTTGGCTACAAACTCTAGGCTGCCATCAGCCTTACGCTTGCCTCCTCCTTGATTCCCCGGGTTAAACTGAGGACCCTTGCCGTTGCCATTCTTCTTTCCCTTCCCTGCCCTTTCATCGTCTGAAGGGGGATCCTTGGTACCATCGGAATCGGCGTACTTGACAAGAGCCGCCATTAGGGTACCCATATCGGTGCAGTCGCGCTTGAGCCGCCCGAGCTTCATCTTAAGGGGCACAAAGCGACAGTTCTATTCCAACATTAAGACTGCAGAGCCGGCATCCATCTTATCTGATGAATGTATGATCTCCTTGACCCGGCGAACCCAATGGGTCGTGGACTCACCCTCCTGCTGCTTACAGTTAGTCAAATCCACAATTGACATAGATGGCCTGCAGGTATCTTTGAAGTTTTGAATGAACCGGGCTTTCAGCTCAGCCCAAGACCCAATGGAGTTCGGCGGTAACCCTTTCAACCACGTGCGGGCAGTTCCGTCTAACATCATGGTGAAATATTTTGCCATGGCCGCCTCACTGACCTCCAGCAATTCCATAGCCATCTCATAACTCTCAATCCAGGCTACAGGCTGTAAGTCCGCTGTATAGTTAGGCACCTTCCTAGGGCCCTTGAAGTCTTTAGGCAGACGTTCATTACGGATGGCTGGTACCAAACAAGGGACACCCCCGGTCCTGGTAAAAATACCCACATCGACGGACGTCGTCGGATAAGCCGGGGGGGGGGGGTCTGATAAGCCGTCAATTGAGGCGCCTGCTCCGCCTCTTGCCGTGCTTGGTCTGTTGCGTAGAAGGCTCCGTTATGAGCCGGGCCATGGCCAGGGGGCGGGTCATGGCGTCGGACATTACTGGAACCGGTTGCGGAGACCATGTGCCGGCTGTAACTCGGGCTCTGGCCTGGACGAGGGGTCGAGTGGATCCTGTCGCGGCTGTAGGAGTACGCCTCTTGCTGCGCTAGTGCCGTCTGCAGGAGTTCCCTAACCCGGCGGGTTTCGATGGCCGCCGGAGAGTCGCCGTCAACAGGGAGAGCCGCCAGCCGTGCTGCCGCGGCTACCATGTTCTCCAGCGGGTTATCATAATGACCCGGGGGTATTGGCACATACTGAGGCGGGGCGGGGGGCACCTGGGGAGGCCCCATCACTCGTGGCTGAATAAGGGGTCCGGACCCGGGCGCAATGACCCCTGGCGGGTTACTGGACCCTGCACCCGGCGTGTTGAAGAGATTGCGTGGATCGTAAACCGGCGGGAGTCGAGACTGAGCCTTCTGATGCCTCCTTCTCATGACCTCGTTGGCCGCGTTCTGATCCATCATGAGTTGGAAGGACTGCGCCTGAATCAGCTGAGTCCGGGCGTCGAGAGCCGCCCGCTCCGCAGCCAGCCTGATTCCTTCTGCTGCCAGATCCCCTTTAGCTTTTATTAGATCTAATTTTAACTGTGCCACCTCCGCATCATGCTGAGCTTGATTCGCCGGGTCAACCGTGGCGGTTAACAGGGCCGTCATCTTGTCCGTGAGATCCATCAGCACCTGAGCCGGAGAAGGCACCGGGTTTCCCGATCCAGCAGCGGGGTTCTGAACAGGCTGCGCACCAGCCATAAAAACTCCAACCTGACTTGGCGGCTCAAAGAGGTCCGGAATACTGTCGCCGTCGGAACAACCCATGAGCCTGCCATCTTGAAGTTGGTACAACGAGTTTGATTCATCGGTGGCCGACTCGCCGTCGGAGCCGGCGGCCGTCTCGTCACCGGATCCAGATCGATCGGCGAGTCCTCCATGGATACACCCCACAAAAGCATGCTTTAAGGCAGGCCGGGCCCGGGCGGGTCGTGCACGCTGAGCCGTTTTGATGAGATCAGCGCAGAGATCCGGCTCGGGGCCCGGCTCACCAATCTTGCCAATGAAGACATGAATTCCGCCAAAGGGGACCTGGTACCCGTACTCAATTGAGCCGGCGTCGGGGCCCCAGTTCGCATCGTTGATGTAGAGCTTGCCGCGACGACTCTTGGTCATCCGGCCCACAGCGTATCCCTTGAGCCCTTCGAAGCTGCCCTTCAAGAACTCAAATCCACCGTGCGCAGGCCCCACGGTGGGCGCCAACTGTCGTGGAGTTGTCCCACATAACCCCTTCAAGCTTCCTGTCGCGATGGCTCCACGACTAAGTCCTAGCTCGAGGACATCTGCCGTGACAACTCCACGACAATCTCCGACAGGTTTCATGAGTGACAAATGCATTCTTGGTGGCAAGGTTGCGAATGCGATTGACATCCACCAAGAGGCTTTGCATCTGATGCTTCAGCCAGTCGTGATGCTTATCTTGCTTTTGATGCAAGGCAATGAGAAGCTCTCGGTCATTGAGAACACGAGAACGCTTTCGAGGCCTTTGAGCTATTGTGCTTTCGGTGGCTTTAGTATGGGCACGATGAGGTGCACGTGTATTGCTAGCCAAAGGATAAACACGGGTGGCAGCCAAAACTCCTTCAATGGGCTGAGTGAAGCTTTGGTGATCAGCGTTGTGAAGATAAATGGGCTCCTTGGCAGGTTCTGGGTATATGGCTTCGACAGACATATCAACCTCTGGCAAGAATATCATATGGTTGCGCGCAGACGGCTGATAGTTGATAGCAGAATGAAGTTTGATGAGGCGCATAACCCATGGAGCATAGAATTTCAATCCAAAAAGATTAGAGCCAGATGCAGCCAATTGCCTGATGAAGAAGTCTTGAGCATTGAAACTGATGCCATTGAAGATATAGAAGACCAAAGTCTTCATTGCTCCTTCAAGCTTCGCTGCAGAAGAATATCCCTTGACTGGCCATAGAGTTCGCCTGATGATATGATAAATAGTGCGGGGCAGATACTCTAGGTCTTCAACAAAGAATTCCCTTGGATATTCAGCGTTACATGGTAGTGGCTTCATCATGCTCAGCATTTGGCTCATGTTGGGCTCAGGCTTCTGAAAGATGCTCTCCAAAGCATTGCGGTGAAGCTGACAACCAGGCTCGAAGAGTTCACCTGGAGTGGGCAGGCCTGTGAGCTCAATAATATCCAGAGCTTTGGCTTCGTGGTGTATATTTCTTGTCATCCACTCAAGGATCCATGTCTTCGGATCCCTGTTGTAGCCGCGAATGTGGAGAGTGGCATAGAATTGTAGTAGAAGCTCTTTCTTCCAGTGCTCTTTATCAGTCACAAATTGCAGCAGACCAGCATCTCGAAAACAGTCAAGGGCTTCTTCTAAGCAGGGCAGGCCAACAATAGCTTCACAGTCTAGACACATATGGGAAAGATGCGCCCTTGATCATAAAGAACACATGAAAAGTAACTGCGCCGCTGATAGCTCCAGAACCGATCAGATGAAATTCTTGGCTTCGAGTAGGGGTTCTTGGCACTGTCAAAGAAGGTGTTGTGTGCAATGAAGCCATTTGCATTGAAAGATCCTCGTGAAGTTGCAGTACCTGGAAACCTTGGCAACCTTGGCTTAGGCTTCTGGACATGAGGCCTGTGCTCGACATGATAGTCAAATTGTGGACCGGCAACAGGTGGAGGAACCAGAATGGTGTTGGGGAACGTAGTAATTTCAAAAAAATTCCTATGCACACGCAAGATCATGGTGATGCATAGCAACGAGAGGGGAGAGTGTTGTCCACGTACCCTCGTAAACCGTAAGCGGAAGCGTTAACACAACGCGGTTGATGTAGTCGTACGTCTTCACGATTCGACCGATCAAGTACCGAACGCACGGCACCTCCGAGTTCAGCACACATTCAGCTTGATGACGTCCCTCGAACTCCGATCCAGCCGAGTGTTGAGGGAGAGCTTCGTCAGCACGACGACGTGGTGACGATGATGATGTTCTACCGACGCAGGGCTTCGCCTAAGCTCCGCTACGATATTATCGAGGTGTAATATGGTGGAGGGGGGCACCGCACACGGCTAAAAGATCGTTGATCAATTGTGTGTTGAGAGGTGCCCCCTGCCCCCGTATATAAAGGAGCAAGGGGGAGGCCGCCGGCCTAGGAGGTGTGGCGCGCCAGGAGGAGTCCTACTCCTACCAGGAGTAGGACTCCCCCCTTTCCATGTTGGACTAGGAGAGGAAGGGGGAAGAGGTGGAGGGGAGGAAGGAAGGGGGGCGCCGCCCCCTCTCCTTGTCCTATTCGGACTGGGGGGAAGGGGGCGCGGCCCTGCCCTAGCCTTCTCTCCTCTCTTCCACCTAGGCCCACTAAGGCCCATTAAGTTACCGGGGGGTTCCGGTAACCTCCCGGTACTCCGGAAAAATCCCGATTTCACCCGGAACACTTCCGATGTCCAAACATAGGCTTCCAATATATCAATCTTTATGTCTCGACCATTTCGAGACTCCTCGTCATGTCCATGATCACATCCGGGACTCCGAACAACCTTCGGTACATCAAAACATATAAACTCATAATATAACTGTCATCGTAACGTTAAGCGTGCGGACCCTACGGGTTCGAGAACTATGTAGACATGACCGAGACACCTCTCCGGTCAATAACCAATAGCGGAACCTGGATGCTCATATTAGTTCCCACATATTCTACGAAGATCTTTATCGGTCAGACCGAACAACATACGTTGTTCCCTTTGTCATCGATATGTTACTTGCCCGAGATTCGATCGTCGGTATCTTGATACCTAGTTCAATCTCGTTACCGGCAAGTCTCTTTACTCGTTCCATAATACATCATCCCGCAACTAACTCAGTAGTCACAATGCTTGCAAGGCTTATAGTGATGTGTATTACTGAGTGGGCCCAGAGATACCTCTCCGACAATCGGAGTGACAAATCCTAATCTCGAAATACGCCAACCCAACAAGTACCTTTGGAGACACCTGTAGAGCACCTTTATAATCACCTAGTTACGTTGTGACATTTGGTAGCACACAAAGTGTTCCTCCGGTAAACGGGAGTTGCATAATCTCATAGTCATAGGAACATGTATAAGTCATGAAGAAAGCAATAGCAACAGACTAAACGATCGAGTGCTAAGCTAACAGAATGGGTCAAGTCAATCACGTCATTCTCCTAATGAAGTGATCCCGTTAATCAAATGACAACTCATGTCTATGGCTAGGAAACATAACCATCTTTGATTAACGAGCTAGTCAAGTAGAAGCATACTAGTGACACTCTGTTTGTCTATGTATTCACACATGTATTATGTTTCCGGTTAATACAATTCTAGCATGAATAATAAACATTTATCCTGATATAAGGAAATAAATAATAACTTTATTATTGCCTCTAGGGCATATTTCCTTCAGTCTCCCACTTGCAATAGAGTCAATAATCTAGTTCACATCGCCATGTGATTTAACATCAATAGTTCACATCACCATGTGATTAACACCCATAGTTCACATCGTCATGTGATCAACACCCAAAGGGTTTACTAGAGTCAGTAATCTAGTTCACATCGCTATGTGATTAACACCCAAAGAGTACTAAGGTGTGATCATGTTTTGCTTGTGAGATAATTTTAGTCAACGGGCCTGTCACATTCAGATCCGTAAGTATTTTGCAAATTTCTATGTCTACAATGCTCTGCACGGAGCTACTCTAGCTAGTTGCTCCCACTTTCAATATGTATCTAGACCGAGACTTAGAGTCATCTAGATTAATGTCAAAACTTGCATCGACGTAACCCTTTACAATGAACCTTTTGTTACTTCCATAATCGAGAAACATATCCTTATTCCACTAAGGATAATTTTGACCGCTGTCCAGTGATCTACTCCTAGATCACTATTGTACTCCCTTGCCAAAATCAGTGTAGGGTATACAATAGATCTGGTACACAGCATGGCATACTTTATAGAACCTATGGCCGAGGCATAGGGAAGGACTTTCATTCTTTTTCTATCTTCTGCCGTGGTCGGGCTTTGAGTCTTACTCAATTTCACACCATGTAACACAGGCAAGAAACTCTTTCTTTGACTGTTCCATTTTGAACCACTTCAAAATCTTGTTAAGGTATGTACTCATTGAAAAAACTTATCAAGCGTCTTGATCTATCTCTATAGATCTTGATGCTCAATATGTAAGCAGCTTCACCGAGGTCTTTCTTTGAAAAACTCCTTTCAAACACTCATTTATGCTTTGCAGAATAATTCTACATTATTTCCGATCAACAATATGTCATTCACATATACTTATCAGAAACGTTGTAGTGCTCCCACTCACTTTCTTGTAAATACAGGCTTCACCGCAAGTCTGTATAAAACTATATCCTTTGATCAACTTATCAAAGCGTATATTCCAACTCCGAGATACTTGCACCAATCCATAGATGGATTGCTGGAGCTTGCATATTTTGTTAGAACCTTTAGGATTGACAAAACCTTCTGGTTGCATCATATACAACTCTTCTTTAATAAATCCATTAAGGAATGCAGTTTTGTTTATCCATTTGCCAGATTTCATAAAATGCGGCAATTGCTAACATGATTCGGACAGACTTAAGCATAGATACGAGTGAGAAACTCTCATCGTAGTCAACACCTTAAACTTGTCGAAAACCTTTTGCGACAATTCTAGCTTTGTAGATAGTAACACTACTATCAGCGTCTGTCTTCCTCTTGAAGATCCATTTAATCTCAATGGCTCGACGATCATTGGGCAAGTCAATCAAAGTCCATACTTTGTTCTCATGCATGGATCTCATCTCAGATTTCATGGCCTCAAGCCATTTTGCGGAATCTGGGCTCACCATCGCTTCTTCATAGTTCGTAGGTTCGTCATGGTCTAGTAACATAACCTCTAGAACAGGATTACCATACCACTCTGGTGCGGATCTTACTATGGTTGACCTACGAGGTTCAGTAATAACTTGATCTGAAGTTCCATGATCATCATCATTAACTTCCTCACTAATTGGTATAGGCGTCACATAAACTGGTTTCTGCGATGAACTACTTTCCAATAAGGGAGCAGGTACAATTACCTCATCAAGTTCTACTCTCCTCCCACTCACTTCTTTCGAGAGAAACTCCTTCTCTAGAAAGGATCCATACTTAGCAACGAATGTCTTGCCTTCGGATCTATGATAGAAGGTGTACCCAACTGTCTCCTTTGGGTATCCTATGAAGACACATTTCTCCGATTTGGGTTTGAGCTCATCAGGATGAAACCTTTTCACATAAGCATCGCAACCCCAAACTTTAAGAAACGACAACTTTGGTTTCTTGCCAACACAGTTCATAAGATGTCGTCTCAACGGATTTAGATGGTACCCTATTTAACGTGAATGCAGCTGTCTCTAATGCATAACCCCAAAACGATAGTGGTAGATCGGTAAGAGACATCATATATCGCACCATATCTAATAAAGTACGGTTACGATGTTCGGACACACCATTACACTGTGGTGTTCCGGGTGGCGTGAGTAGTGAAACTATTTCACATTGTTTTAACTGAAGGCCAAACTCGTAACTCAAATATTCTCCTCCACGATCAGATCGTAGAAACTTTATTTTGTTGTTACGATGATTTTCTACTTCACTCTGAAATTATATGAACTTTTCAAATGTTTCAGACTTTATGTTTCATCAAGTAGATATACCCATATCTACTCAAATCATCTGTGAAGGTCAGAAAATAATGATACCTGCTACAAGCCTCAATATTCATCGGACCACATACATCTGTATGTATGATTTCCAACAAATCTGTTGCTCTCTCCATAGTTCCGGAGAACGGTGTTTTAGTCATCTTGCCCATGAGGCACGGTTCGCAAGCATCAAGTGATTCATAATCAAGTGATTCCAAAATCCCATCAGTATGGAGTTTCTTCATGCGCTTTACACCAATATGACCTAAACGGCAGTGCCACAAATAAGTTGCACTATCATTATTAACTTTGCATCTTTTGGCTTCAATATTATGAATATGTGTATCACTACGATCGAGATCCAACAAACCATTTTCGTTGGTGTGTATGACCATAGAAGGTTTTTATTCATGTAAACAGAACAACAATTGTTCTCTAACTTAAATGAATAACCGTATTGCAATAAACATGATCAAATCATATTCATGCTCAACGCAAACACCAAATAACACTTATTTAGTTTCAACACTAATCCCGAAAGTATAGGGAGTGTGCGATGATGATCATATCAATCTTGGAACTACTTCCAACACACATCGTCACCTCGCCTTTTACTAGTCTCTGTTTATTCTGCAACTCCCGATTCGAGTTACTACTCTTAGCAACTGAACCAGTATCAAATACCGAGGGGTTGCCATAAACACTAGTAAATTACACATCAATAGCATGTATATCCAATATACCTTTGTTCACTTTGCCATCCTTCTTATCCACCAAATAGTTGGGGTAGTTCTGCTTCCAGTGACCAGTCCCTTTGCAGTAGAAGCACTTAGTCTCAGGCTTAGGACCAGACTTAGGCTTCTTCACTTGAGCAGCAACTTGCTTGCCGTTCTTCTTGAAGTTCCCCTTCTTCCCTTTGCCCTTTTCTTGAAACCAGTGGTCTCGTCAACCATCAACACTTGATGTTTTTCTTGATTTCTACCTTCGTCGATTTCAGCATCACGAAGAGCTCGGGAATTACTTTCGCCATCCCTTGCATACTATAGTTCATCACGAAGCTCTTGTAGCTTGGTGGCAGTGATTGAAGAATTCTGTCAATGACGCTATCATCTGGAAGATTAACTCCCAATTAAATCAAGTGATTATTATACCCAGACATTTTGAGTATATGCTCACTGACAGAACTATTCTCTTCCATCTTGCAGCTATAGAACTTATTGGAGACTTCATATCTCTCAATCCGGGCATTTGCTTGAAATATTAACTTCAACTCCTGAAACATCTTATATGCTCCATGACGTTCAAAACGTCGTTGAAGACCCAGTTCTAAGCCGTAAAGCATGGCACACTGAACTATCGAGTAGTCATCAGCTTTGCTCTGCCAGGCGTTCATAACTTCTGGTGTTGCTCTTGCAGCAGGCCTGGCACCTAGCGATGCTTCCAGGACGTAATTCTTCTGTGCAGCAATGAGGATAATCCTCAAGTTACGGACCCAGTCCGTGTAATTGCTACCATCATCTTTCAACTTTGCTTTCTCAAGGAACGCATTAAAATTCAACGGAACAACAACACGGGCCATTTATCTACAATTAACATAGACAAGCAAGATACTATCAGGTACTAAGTTCATGATAAATTCAAGTTCAATTAATCATATTACTTAAGAACTCCCACTTAGATAGACATCCCTCTAATCATCTAAGTGATTACGTGATCCAAATCAACTAAACCATGTCCGATCATCACGTGAGATGGAGTAGTTTCAATGGTGAACATCACTATGTTTGATCATATCTACTATATGATTCACGCTCGACCTTTCGGTCTCCGTGTTTCGAGGCCATATCTGCATATGCTAGGCTCGTCAAGTTTAACCTGAGTATTCCGCGTGTGCAACTGTTTTGCACCCGTTGTATTTGAACGTAGAGCCTATCACACCCGATCATCACGTGGTGTCTCAGCACGAAGAACTTTCGCAACGGTGCATACTCAGGGAGAACACTTTTATCTTGAAATTTTTAGTGAGAGATCATCTTATAATGCTACCGTCAATCAAAGCAAGATAAGATGCATAAAAGATAAACATCACATGCAATCAATATAAGTGATATGATATGGCCATCATCATCTTGTGCTTGTGATCTCCATCTCCGAAGCACCGTCATGATCACCATCGTCACCGGCGCGACACCTTGATCTCCATCGTAGCATCGTTGTCGTCTCGCTAACTTTTGCTTTTACGACTATCGCTACCGCTTAGTGATAAAGTAAAACAATTACATGGCGATTGCATTGCATACAATAAAGCGACAACCATATGGCTCCTGCCAGTTGCCGATAACTCGGTTACAAAACATGATCATCTCATACAATAAAATATAGCATCATGTCTTGACCATATCACATCACAACTGCCCTGCAAAAACAAGTTAGACGTCCTCTACTTTGTTGTTGTAAGTTTTACGTGGCTGCTACAGGCTTAGCAAGTACCGTTCTTACCTACGCATCAAAACCACAACGATAGTTTGTCAAGTTGGTGTTGTTTTAACCTTCGCAAGGACCGGGCGTAGCCACACTCGGTTCAACTAAAGTGAGAGAGACAGACACCCGCCAGTCACCTTTAAGCAACGAGTGCTCGCAACGGTGAAACCAGTCTCGCATAAGCGTACGCGTAATGTCGGTCCGGGCCGCTTCATCTCACAATACCGCCGAACCAAAGTATGACATGCTGGTAAGCAGTATGACTTATATCGCCCACAACTCACTTGTGTTCTACTCGTGCATAACATCAACGCATAAAACCAGGCTCAGATGCCACTGTTGGGGAACGTAGTAATTTCAAAAAAATTCCTACGCACACGCAAGATCATGGTGATGCATAGCAACGAGAGGGGAGAGTGTTGTCCACGTACCCTCGTAGACCGTAAGCGGAAGCGTTAACACAACGCGGTTGATGTAGTCGTACGTCTTCACGATCCGACCGATCAAGTACCGAACGCACGGCACCTCCGAGTTCAGCACACGTTCAGCTCGATGACGTCCCTCGAACTCCTATCTAGCCGAGTGTTGAGGGAGAGTTTCCTCAGCACGACGGCGTGGTGACGATGATGATGTTGTACTGACGCAGGGCTTCGCCTAAGCTCCGCTACGATATTATCAAGGTGTAATATGGTGGAGGGGGGCACCGCACACGGCTAAAAGATCGTTGATCAATTGTGTGTTGAGAGGTGCCCCCTGCCCCCGTTATAAAGGAGCAAGGGGGAGGCCGCCGGCCTAGGAGGTGTGGCGCGCCAGGAGGAGTCCTACTCCTACCGGGAGTAGGACTCCCCCTTTCCATGTTGGAGTAGGAGAGGAAGGGGGAAGAGGTGGAGGGGAGAAAGGAAGGGGGGGCGCTGCCCCCCTCTCCTTGTCCTATTCGGACTGGGAGGGAAGGGGGGTGCGGTCCTGCCCTAGCCTCCTCTCCTCTCTTCCACCCAGGCCCACTAAGGCCCATTAAGTTACCGGGGGGTTCCGGTAACCTCCTGGTACTCCGGAAAAATCCCAATTTCACCCGGAACACTTCCGATGTCCAAACATAGGCTTCCAATATATCAATCTTTATGTCTCGACCATTTCGAGACTCCTCGTCATGTCCGTGATCACATCCGGGACTCGAACAACCTTCGGTACATCAAAACATATAAACTCATAATATAACTGTCATCGTAACGTTAAGCGTGCGGACCCTACGGGTTCGAGAACTATGTAGACATGACCGAGACACCTCTCCGGTCAATAACCAATAGCGGAACCTGGATGCTCATATTAGTTCCCACATATTCTACGAAGATCTTTATCGGTCAGACCGCATAACAACATACGTTGTTCCCTTTGTCATCGGTATGTTAGTTGCCCGAGATTCGATCGTCGGTATCTCGATACCTAGTTCAATCTCGTTACCGGCAAGTCTCTTTACTCGTTCCGTAATACATCATCCCGCAACTAACTCATTAGTCACAATGCTTGCAAGGCTTATAGTGATGTGTATTACTGAGTGGGCCCAGAGATACCTCTCCGACAATCGGAGTGACAAATCCTAATCTCGAAATACGCCAACCCAACAAGTAGCTTTGGAGACACCTGTAGAGCACCTTTATAATCACCCATTTACGTTGTGACGTTTGGTAGCACACAAAGTGTTCCTCCGGTAAACGGGAGTTGCATAATCTCATAGTCATAGGAACATGTATAAGTCATGAAGAAAGCAATAACAACATACTAAACGATCGAGTGCTAAGCTAACGGAATGGGTCAAGTCAATCACGTCATTCTCCTAATGAAGTGATCCCGTTAATCAAATGACAACGCATGTCTATGGCTAGGAAACATAACCATCTTTGATTAACGAGCTAGTCAAGTAGAGGCATACTAGTGACACTCTGTTTGTCTATGTATTCACACATGTATTATGTTTTCGGTTAATACAATTCTAGCATGAATAATAAACATTTATCATGATATAAGGAAATAAATAATAACTTTATTATTGCCTCTAGGGCATATTTCCTTCAAATGGGCCATCGGACAGTAACCAGCTGACCATGATCAAATGCTTGCTCAATGGTGTGTGGCCTTGGAGGCGGTACAAGAGCAGTGGCATTGGCATTAGCTTCAGGCTGCAGATTGGCTTCAGATGCAGCATTGGCTTCAGGTGCATTTACTTCTAGCACCACATTAACTTCAGGCGCCACATTTGCTTCGTCCATGACAATGTCATGGGCTTCAGTATTGATGTCGGTGGCCGCCTCAGTATTGTCAACCTCCACTTGAGTAACTGGAGGGTCGGACACGTTCTCCTCGAGAACAACTTCTTGGTTGAACGGGGGTGTAGCAACACGTTCTTCTTCTTGACTTGGTTCTTCTTATTCATCGGCTGATGCAGCCGGAATGTCTTCAGCAGCTTTGGCTTCAGACTCTGAGATGGTCACAGTTGGAGTGGCTTCAGGAAACACTTGGCGTGATACTGAGTGGTGGTGCTCTTCTCCTTCTGGAACACTCGAAAGAGTGACTTGTGGTCTTGGTCCTTTGCGAAGCCTGCGAAACACTGGCGACGCTTGTGGAGATGGAGTTGTCTGGGCCACAAAGTCTTCATCATCAAGCACCGGAGTGGTGACTTGAGTTGGGGGAGTACGTGGTGATTCTTCTTGACGGGGGGAGTCTTGAGGGTGATCAGCCCATGAATCATCCTGAGCAATTGGCGTCAAAGGACGACCAATGCTGATGAGTTCGCTGTTCGTGAGAACAGGCGATGATACCATTTGGTGCTCGATCTGAGGAAGGACTTCATCGTCATCTACATTGTCTTGGGGACCAATGTCTTCAACTGCGGTGTGGTCAACAGCTGGATCTTCTTGAGCTTCAGGAGCCTCTGTGGTAGCAGGCTCGTGAACTATCAACTGACGCTCTCGGTGTTCTGACGCAGGACGAGCAACTGAAATTGGCTCGACGACAAGGGGCTTTGTGGGAGCAGCCCGAACTTTCTTCTTCATCTTTCTCTTCTTGGTTGGTGGAGCATCATCAGTGGTGTTCTTGGTCTTGCGCTTTCTGGCTTAGGCTGTTCTTGTTTTCTTGAGTTCGGAAGCTACTGTGGGGACCTTTGGCTTCATGCCTGTCATACTGGCGGGGAAGACAATGCGAGGTTCTTCCCGCCTGGATGCTTCAGCTGGGGCCACAGTAGGCTTCTTCTTCTTGGCAGCCATCTTGGGGTCGATGCTAGGACGCCCAAGTGCCTTGCGCTTCTCGGCTTCATTGTAAGCTTGAACACATTTGGCAGCGAGGAGTTTCATGCGCTCTCGAGAACCTTTAGCTTCATCACGTTTCTTGTGAAACGCCTCCTTGAGCTCATGCATCATTTGCTTGAAGTTCTGGACATCAGTCACACTGAGCTTGGCCATATGCTTCTTGAACTGGGCCTTTTCATAGTCAATTTTGTTCTTAAGTTCAACAATTCTCTGAGCTAGAGCTAGCTCAGGAGCAATTGCTCCGTGGAAGGAGACGCTGAGGCCAATTGGAAGCTGAAGATCATCAAAACTGAGGTTTGGGCTGTCAAACCACTCATCAATGAAGTTGTTCAGGATGTCCACATCGAAAAGGGGAAGATCGTTGAAGATTTCCGCCTCTTGCTTGCTCTTTATCAGCAGCTCGAGAGCATCGTCGCCAAGATCATCATCACTGGACAGATCAATGGCTTCGTTCTCATTCCTTAGAACGGCAGCTGGGGTCAGTGCTTGACCAGTAATCTGCATGGGCTTCTTCTTCTTCTCGGTCTTGGAGATACGAGAAAGATCTTCCGAATGCACACTTGGTGCAGGAGGAACAGTGGCTAGAGGCTTCACACGCGAAGCTCTTGGTGCAGTGGAGGGCTTTGAAGCCTTGGGTTTCTTCTGCTTCTGTGGTTTTGGTGGAGCAGGCGCTTCATTAGAGTTAGCGTCATCTACAGAGTGCTCCACGGCTGCCCCTTGAACCATAATGTGAGTGATGAGACCTTCAAGGTTGTAGAAGGGCCCAATGATATTGGGTTCAGCATCGCGTGTGCCATCAGCCCGAGGAGCAGAAGGACCGGGGTTGCAGTCTGAAACTTGCGCTTGAAGAGATTATCATCACGACACCATAGAAATGATGATGGGTCAGCATTGGCAGGCTGTGGTCCACGGACCAGACAGGGGTAGAAACCCTGAGCAATAGCTTCAGCTCTGTTCTTGGGTTGAAGATTTCGAAAGAGAATATCACCCCAAGGACATTTGATGGCATTCTTCTCAGCATACTCCTGGGTCACGAACCTATATTTGAACCATTGCTCGGCCCAATATCTTCGAATCCATTGGATTCGAGTTTTGCGCTGATTGTAATCCTCTTCTGGATCAGTCTTGTACAGCTCATAGAGATCTGGTGGCAAATCCCTTGATGTGCCCCCACGGTGTTGTCTGCCTCCTTTCCTTGTTGATTTTTCTGTTGCCATGAAGTTCAGACTGAATGGCTTCAAAGCTGTCAAAGGCTTCTGTCTGCTGGTCAGACAAGAACTAGCTTCGGGAGAGTTAATGTGATGCTGTAAGAATTCTGCAAATGAATGCAGACTATGAGAACCAAGGGATTCTCCCACGGACATGTACCTGTGACAGCATTAGAGATGCGAGGGAAGGGGAAGAGGTCATATGCATTCTCAGAAGATTTTGAAGATAAATCAGTTTGAAGACATTGACCTCATAGCGCGAAGACATTCACTTATATGTTGAGAGTTGGTTCTAGATTTGTACGAATCCAAGAATAGGTACAAGTGAGGAATCTAACTGTGTGTGAAGCATAAGTGAATATACTAGGCATATTATGAGATGCAGAACAGGATAGATCTAACTATGTAGCCACAGAAACCACTTTTGGTGAAAACGGATGAATCAATCGGATCAAAAAGGCAGTAAAAGTGAGTTTTAATTACCACACAAAGAACTGCTAGACGGAGTAGAGAGGAGCCCGAGCAGTTCGATCTTCCGTGCCCTAACTTGGCGACGGAGGACACCTACGGCGGCGGCGGAGAAGACGATGTCCGCGGCCGGCGTGAGGACGGCGTCGGTGAGGTCGCGGCAGCTAAGCGCTTCGTCGCCGGCGTCGTCGAAAGCTAGCGGTGGCGCTAGGGTTTGTCGAGGTGGAGAGGTGGAAGAAAGATTTTGACCGCGATGTGATGTGTATTTATAGGGAGAGGGACGACATAGCGCAATTACGCAGGTGCCCCTGGCGGTTCACATCTGAGGGACACGTGGAGAACATGCAACACATTGGAAGTTGTTCCATGTTCCCACGCATGCCTGGACTGTCGGGTGGTCATTCCGGCTTCTCCGGGTTTCAGGCAATAAGGGTTGAGCATTTAAAACAGATTTAATGATTGTCTCTGTATCTTCTGCTGACAAGGACGCAGAGAAGACATTCGACGGTTTCAATAAAATGCATATGATTTGGATAGACAGAATTTGAGGTAGAAGCATAGATGAGATTAGGGTCCGATCACATTCACTTAGATCAAAAGATTCAAGCAAGAAAACATAGCTATAAGTGAATGCTGTAGAGGACAAAATATAATATATATCTTAGGGAGACCAAATCAACATTGTGAAGATAATCATGTGCTTAAACCAAAGTTGAAGACAAATCAAATGCGAAGACTATGCAATTATAATGCCAAGAGAAAGCACTCCAAACAAAAATTTGGTGGTGGCGTTACCCACCGTATAGGAATTATTAGACCCAGACACGACGCACAATTATCGTGGCGCTCCGAAGTCAAAATCTGCATTAATGTATTCACACTCAGAGTGTAAGTCTTCATTGATTGAAGATATACATTACTTCGTGTGTTGCACATCTAAGTCATCAACATGCATAAGTGTTAGGATGTGTGCCTAATCACAGGACATTCGAGGATTCCAAGATATTTAGCTCACACCGCAACTTGCAAAACCTTTTCTCATCCAAGGGCTTTGTGAAGATATCTGCCAATTGCTCTTCAGTGTTGACGTGAATGATATCAATATCTTCCTTCATGACATGATCTCTGAGAAAGTGATGACGAATTTCAATGTGCTTTGTCTTCGAGTGCTGAACTGGGTTGTTGGCAATCTTGATGGCACTTTCATTGTTGCAGTAGAGTGGTACTTGCTTCAGATGGATGCCATAGTCCTTGAGTGTTTGCTTCATCCATAGAAGCTGAGCACAGCAAGATCCAGCAGCAATGTATTCAGATTCAGCAGTGGAGAGAGACACACAATTCTGATTCTTTGAAGACCAACAAACAAGTGATCGTCCCAGAAAATGACATGTGCCTGATGTAGACTTGCGATCCACCTTGTCACCAACATAATCAGCATCCGAGAATCCAACTAGATCAAACTCTGAGCCCTTTGGATACCATAATCCTAGTGTTGGAGTGTAAGCCAAATATTGAAGAATTCGCTTCACAGCTAAGTGATGCGATTCCTTTGGTGCCGCTTGAAATCGGGCACACATGCAAACACTAAGCATGATATCTGGCCTAGATGCACATAAATAAAGTAAAGAACCAATCATGGAGCGGTATACTGATAACCCACAAGTATAGGGGATCGCAACAGTTTTCCAGGGTAGAGTATTCAACCCAAATTTATTGATTCGACACAAGGGGAGCCAAAGAATATTCTCAAGTATTAGCAGTTGAGTTGTCAATTCAACCACACCTGGATAACTTAGTATCTGCATCAAAGTATTTAGTAGCAAAGTAATATGGAAGTAACGGTAACAGTAGCAAAAGTAATATTTTTGGGTTTTGTAATGATTGTAACAGTAGCAACGGTGAAGTAAATAAGCGGAGAACAATATGTGAAAAGCTCGTAGGCATTGGATCGATGATGAAGAATTATGTCGGATGCGGTTCATCATGTAGCAGTCATAACATAGGGTGACACAGAACTAGCTCCAATTCGTCAATGTAATGTAGGCATGTATTCCGAATACAGTCATACGTGCTTATGGAAAAGAACTTGCATGACATCTTTTGTCCTACCCTCCCGTGGCAACGGGGTCCTAGCGGAAACTAAGGGATATTAATGCCTCCTTTTAATAGAGTACCGAACCAAAGCATTAACACATAGTGAATACATGAACTCCTCAAACTACGGTCATCACTGGGAGTGGTCCCGATTATTGTCACTTCGGGGTTGCCGGATCATAACACATAGTAGGTGACTATAGACTTGCAAGATAGGATCAAGAACTCACATATATTCATGAAAACATAATAGGTTCAGATCTGAAATAATGGCACTCGGGCCCTAGTGACAAGCATTAAGCATAGCAAAGTCATAGCAACATCAATCTCAGAACATAGTGGATACTAGGGATCGAACCCTAACAAATCTAACTCGATTAGATGATAAATCTCATCCAACCCATCACAGTGCAACAAGCCTACAATGGAATTACTCACGCACAGCAGTGAGCATCATGAAATTGGTGATGGAGGATGGTTGATGATGACGATGGCGACGGATTCCCCTCTCCGGAGCCCCGAACGCACTCCAGATCAGCCCTCCCGAGAGAGATTAGGGCTTGGCGGCGGCTCCGTATCGTAAAATGCGATGAATCCTTCTCTCTGATTTTTTCTCCCCGAACACGAATATATGGAGTTGGAGTTGAGGTCGGTGGAACTCCAGGGGGCCCATGAGGCAGGGGGCGCGCCCAGGGGGGCAGGCGCGCCCCCCACCCTCGTGGCAAGGGTGTGGGCCCCTGGCCTTGATTCTTTCACAGTATTTTTTATTATTTCCAAAAATAATCTCCGTGGAGTTTCAGGTCATTCCGAGAACTTTTGTTTCTGCACATAAATAACACCATGGCAATTTTGCTGAAAATAGCGTCAGTCCGGGTTAGTTCCACTCAAATCATGCAAGTTAGAGTCCAAAACAAGGGCAAGAGTGTTTGGAAAAGTAGATACGACGGAGACGTATCAACTCCCCCAAGCTTAAACCTTTGCTTGTCCTCAAGCAATTCAGTCTATAAACTGAAAGTGATAAAGAAAAACTTTTACAAACTCTGTTTGCTCTTGTTGTTGTAAATATGTAAAGCCATCATTCAAGTTTTCAGCAAAGATTATGACTAACCATATTCACAATAACACTTAGGTCTCATCTTTACTCATGTCAATGGCATAATCAACTAGCGAGCAATAATAATAAATCTCGGATGACAACACTTTCTCAAAACAATCATGAGATGATATAACAAGATGGTATCTCGCTAGCCCTTTCTGAGACCGCAAAACATAAATGCAGAGCACCTTTAAAGCTCAAGGACTGACTAGACATTGTAATTCATGGTAAAAGAGATCCAGTCATAGTCATACCCAATATAAATTAATAGTAATGAATGCAAATGACAGCGGTGCTCTCCAGCTGGTGCTTTTTAATAAGAGGGTGATGACTCAACATAAAAGTAAATAGATAGGCCCTTCGCAGAGGGAAGCAGGGAGTTGTAGGGGTGCCAGAGCTCGATTTTAAAGCAGAGATAAATAATATTTTGAGCGGCATACTTTCATTGTCAACATAACAACCAAGAGATGGCGATATCTTCCATGCTACACACATTATAGGCAGTTCCCAAACAGAATGGTAAAGTTTATACTCCCCCTCCACCAACAAGCATCAATCCATGGCTTGCTCGAAATAACGAGTGCCTCCAACTAACAACAGTCCCGGGGGAGTTTTGTTTGCAATTATTTTGATTTGGTTTGCATAAAGCATGGGACTGGGCATCCCGGTGACCAGCCATTTTCTCGTGAGTGAGGAGCGGAGTCCACTCCTCTTGAGAATAACCCGCCTAGCATGGAAGATACGGACAACCCTAGTTGATACATGAGCTATTCGAGCATACAACATAATCTAAATAAACAGGAGGCAACTCAACATCATACTCACGTATGGGTATATTAAGAAAATTAGCTAAAACGGGTTGCATAAATTCCGCCAAAGAAATCTCCATTAAATCTATTATTATGCAACCTACGTGCAACAATGGCTCCCAAATTATAATGTTTATCTCCTAATATAGCACTTCTGAGAACACTGAGGTCGGGGACACACATGTGACATGCTTCATCCTTACCATTTATGCACCTACCTATGAAGAGAGCAAAATAATGTATAGCAGGAAAATGAATGCTCCCTATAGTAGCTTGTGCTATATCTCTAGATTCCCCCACAGTTATACTAGCAAGAAAATCTCTAAATTCAGATTTGCGAGGTTCAGTAGGACTACCCCATTGTGGAAGTTTGCAAGCGGTATTAAAATCCTCTAAATTCATAGTATAAGAATTTTCATAACGATCAAACAGGACAGTTTGAGAATTGCGTGACGATGAAAATTCAAACCTCCTCACAAAGGAATTAGTGAGATAGTGGTACTGACGGCACTTATCTGCCTCGAAGCTCTCAAGATCAGCGTTACACACATATGCGTTAAATTCTTCCTTGATTCCTGCTTGATCCATGAAGTCCTCTGAAGGCCATTTACAAGCCCGCACTGGAGCTTCCCTTGGTGGTTCATCATCAGCATCACGCATTGCAAGCCTGGGTCCTTGCTTCCTTGAAGATCCACCTTGGTACATTTTCCTAAACATATTTCTTCCTCTGAAAAATTTCTGAAATTTTTAGTAACTTCAAATAAAAGTGAACCAAGCTCAACAAAATTGATAACAACTACTCCTACAAGTGCCTAGAGCCTATATCATGCATTAGAACTACTTGGAACCATATAAATTTGACATGGAAGCTCAAGAACATGGTCACCTAGGCAACACAAATTTGCAATGAATAAAGCACTAGAACAAAAACTAATTGGACCATTGGAGGAGTCACATACCAAGGAACAATCCCCCAAAGCAGTTTTGTGAGAGGTGCTTTGAGCAAGGAGATCAAAAATCGCAGCAAAATGAGCTAGAACTCATGCTTGAGCTGGTTGGTGATTTTTTTGGGAGGAAGAAGGAGTGTGTGGGTGCAGGAATAAGTGGAGGGGAGCCACCATGGGCCCACGAGGCAGGGGCGCGCCCTGGACCCTCGTGGCCAGGTGCCTACTCCCCCTGTTGTGTTCTCAGTGCCAAATATTCTCAAATATTCCACAAAAAGTCATATTAAATTGGCAGGGTATTTGGAGAACTTTTATTTTTGGGGTATTTTTTATATTGCACGGATAATTCAGGAAACATACAGAAAAATACATATTTTACTTTATTTCAACTAAATAACAGAAAGTAGAAGGAGGGTACAGAAGGTTGTGCCTTCTAACTTCATCCACCTCATGCTCATCAAAAGGAATCCACTAACAAGGTTGATCAAGTCTTGTTAACAAACTCAATCCGAATCGCATGAAACCGGAGAAATTTCGAATAACACTATGTTACCTCAACGGGGATATGCACATCCCCAATAATAAGAATATCATATTTCTTCTTGACAGTAGGCAGAGGAAATTCAAAACCTCCAAAAATAATCGATGGAAATTTTCCAATAGAGTTGATACTATGAACTTGAGGTTGTTTCCTCGGAAAGTGTACCGTATGCTCATTTCCGTTAACATGAAAAGTGACATTGCCTTTGTTGCAATCAATAACAGCCCCTGCAGTATTCAAAAAGGGTCTTCCAAGAATAATAGACATACTATCGTCCTCGGGAATATCAAGAATAACAAAGTCCGTTAAAATAGTAACATTTGCAACCACAACAGGCACATCCTCACAAATACCGACAGGTATAGCAGTTGATTTATCAGCCATTTGCGAAGATATTTCAGTAGGTGTCAACTTATTCAAATCAAGTCTACGATATAAAGAGAGAGGCATAACACTAACACCGGCTCGAAGATCACATAAAGCAGTTTTAACATAGTTTCTTTTAGTGGAGCATGGTATAGTTGGTACTCCTGGATCTCCTAGTTTCTTAGGTATTCCACCCTTGAAAGTGTAATTAGCAAGCATGGTGGAAATTTCAGCTTCCGGTACCTTTCTTTTATTTGTAACAATTTCTTTCATGTACTTAGCATAAGGATTCATTTTGAGCATATCAGTTAAACGCATACGCAAAAAGATAGGTCTAATCATTTCAGCAAAGCGCTCAAAATCCTCATCATCCTTTTTCTTGGATGGTTTGGGAGGAAAAGGCATGGGTTTCTGAACCCATGGTTCTCTTTCTTTACCGTGCTTCCTAGCAACAAAGTCTCTCTTATCATAATGTTGATTCTTTGATTGTGGGTTATCAAGATCAACAGCAAGTTCAATTTCTACATCATTGTCATTACTAGGTTGAGCATCATCATGAACATCATCATTAACATTATCACTAGGTTCATGTTCATTACCAGATTGTGTTTCAGCATCAGAAATAGAAATATCATTTGGATTCTCAGGTGTGTCAACAACAGGTTCACTAGAAGCATGCAAAGTCCTATCATTTTTCTTTTTCTTCTTTTTAGAAGGACTAGGTGCATCTAAATTATTTCTCTGGGAATCCTGCTCAATTCTCTTAGGATGGCCTTCAGGATACAAAGGTTCCCGAGTCATTTTACCAGTTCTAGTAGCCACCCTAACACCAAAATCATTATTCTTACTATTCAATTCATTGAGCAAATCATTTTGAGCTTTAAGTACTTGTTCTACTTGAGTGGTAACCATAGAAGCATGTTTACTAATGAGTTTAAGTTCACCTTTAACTCTAGACATATAATCACTCAAGTGTTCAATCATATAAGCATTGCGTTTTAATTCTCTGCCAACATAAGCATAGAAGTTTTCTTGTTTGACAATAAAATTATCAAACTCATCTAAGCATTGGCTAGCAGACTTATAACGAGGAATATCACCTTCATCAAATCTATAGAGAGAATTTACCTTTACAACCTGTTTCGGGTTATCAAGACCATGTGTTTCTTCAATAGGTGATGGATTGAAATCATGTATTTCTTCAACAGGTGGTAAATTAAGACCATGCATTTCTTCAACAGGAGGTAAATTCTTAACATCTTCAACTTTTATACCTTTTTCTTTCATAGATTTCTTTGCCTCTTGCATATCTTCAGGATTGAGAAATAGAACACCCCTTTTCTTTGGAGTTTGTTTAGGAGTTGGTTCAGGAAGTGTCCAATTATTTTCATTTGTCAACATATTATTCAATAGAATTTCAGCTTCATCTGGTGTTCTTTCCCTGAAAACAGAACCAGCACAACTATCCAGGTGGTCTCTGGAAGCATCGGTTGGTCCATTGTAAAAGATATCAAGTATTTCATTTTTCTTGAGAGGATGATCAGGCAAAGCATTAAGTAATTGGAGAAGCCTCCCCCAAGCTTGTGGAAGACTCTCTTCTTCAATTTGCACAAAATTATATATTTCCCTTAAAGCAGCTTGTTTCTTATGAGCGGGGAAATATTTAGCAGAAAAGTAATAAATCATATCCTGGGGACTACGCACACAACCAGGATCAAGAGAATTAAACCATATTTTAGCATCACCCTTTAATGAGAACGAAAATATTTTAAGGATATAAGAGTAGCGAGATTTCTCATCATTAGTGAACAGGGTGGCTATATCATTTAATTTAGTAAGATGTGCCACAACAGTTTCAGATTCATAGCCATAAAAAGGATCAGACTCAACCAAAGTAATTATATCAGGATCAATAGAGAATTCATAATCCTTATCAGTAACAAAGATAGGTGAAGTAGCATAAGCAGGATCATATTTCATTCTAGCATTCAGAGTTTTTTGTTTAAGCTTAGCTAATAATTTCTTAAGATCACTTCTATCTTTGCAAGAAAGAAAGTCTCTTTTAGTTTCTTCATCCATAACATAGCCCTCAGGCACAACAGGCAATTCATATTTATTGGGCGAGTCTTCATCATCACTTTCATCAATATTACCAGTTTCAATAATTTCATTCTCCCTAGCCCTAGCAAGTTGTTCATCAAGAAATTCACCAAGTGGCACAGTAGTATCAAGCATAGAAGTAGTTTCATCATAAGTATCATGCATAGCAGAAGTGGCATCATCAATAACATGCGACATATTAGAATTAATAGCAGAGGCAGGTTTAGGTGTCGCAAGCTTACTCAAAACAGAAGGTGAATCAAGTCCAGAGCTAGATGGCAGTTCCTTACCTCCCCTCGTAGTTGAGGGATAAATTTTTGTTTCGCGTCTTTCAAGTTCTTCATAGTGACCAACAGATATAAATCCCAAGTGACTCAAAGAATAGAGCCATGCTCCCTGCAACGGCGCCAGAAAATAGTCTTGATAACCCACAAGTATAGGGGATCGCAACAGTTTTCGAGGGTAGAGTATTCAACCCAAATTTATTGATTCGACACAAGGGGAGCCAAAGAATATTCTCAAGTATTAGCAGTTGAGTTGTCAATTCAACCACACCTGGATAACTTAGTATTTGCATCAAAGTATTTAGTAGCAAAGTAATATGGAAGTAACGGTAACAGTAGCAAAAGTAATATTTTTGGGTTTTGTAATGATTGTAACAGTAGCAACGGTAAAGTAAATAAGCGGAGAACAATATGTGAAAAGCTCGCAGGCATTGGATCGGTGATGGAGAATTATGCCGGATGCGGTTCATCATGTAACAATCATAACATAGGGTGACACAGAACTAGCTCCAATTCGTCAATGTAATGTAGGCATGTATTCCGAATATAGTCATACGTGCTTATGGAAAAGAACTTGCATGACATCTTTTGTCCTACCCTCCTGTGGCAGCGGGGTCCTAGCGGAAACTAAGGGATATTAAGGCCTCCTTTTAATAGAGTACCGGACCAAAGCATTAACACATAGTGAATACATGAACTCCTCAAACTACGGTCATCACCGGGAGTGGTCCCGATTATTGTCACTTCGGGGTTGCCGGATCATAACACATAGTAGGTGACTATAGACTTGCAAGATAGGATCAAGAACTCACATATATTCATGAAAACATAGTAGGTTCAGATCTGAAATCATGGCACTTGGGCCCTAGTGACAAGCATTAAGCATAGCAAAGTCATAGCAACATCAATCTCAGAACATAGTGGATACTAGGGATCGAACCCTAACAAATCTAACTCGATTACATGATAAATCTCATCCAACCGATCACCGTCCAGCAAGCCTACGATGGAATTACTCATGCACGGTGGTGAGCATCAGGAAATTGGTGATGGAGGATGGTTGATGATGACGACGGCGACGGATTCCCCTCTCCGGAGCCCCGAACGGACTCCAGATCAGCCCTCCCGAGAGAGTTTAGGGCTTGGCGGTGACTCCGTATCGTAAAACGCGATGAATCCTTCTCTCTGATTTTTTTTCTCCCCGAACATGAATATATGGAGTTGGAGTTGAGGTCGGTGGAGCTCCAGGGGGCCCACGAGGCAGGGGGCGCGCCCCCCACCCTCGTGGCAAGGGTGTGGGCCCCCTGGCCTTGATTCTTTCGCCAGTATTTTTTATTATTTCCAAAAATAATCTCCGTGGAGTTTCAGGTCATTCCGAGAACTTTTGTTTCTGCACATAAATAACACCATGGCAATTCTGCTGAAAATAGCGTCAGTCAGGGTTAGTTCCACTCAAATCATGCAAGTTAGAGTCCAAAACAAGGGCAAAAGTGTTTGGAAAAGTAGATACGACGGAGACGTATCATATACCTTTTGATCAAACTCTTTACCATTGGCGTCATGACCCAGATGACTTTTGGTTGGCATTGGCGTCGTGTAACCTTTGCAGTCTTGCATTCCAAACTTCTTCAGGCAGTCTTTGAGGTATTTCTCTTGAGATATAAAGATGCCGTTGCTTTGCTGACGAACTTGAAGACCAAGGAATAGCTTCAGCTCACCCATCATGGACATCTGATATTGCTCTTGCATCATGTGTCCAAACTCATCACTATATTTCTGGTTGGTGCAGCCGAAGATAATGTCATCCACATATATTTGGCACACAAACAGTTCACCATCATATGTCTTCGTGAAGAGTGTGGGATCCAGGGAACCAGGTTTGAAGCATTTGCTCTTCAGGAAGTCTTTGAGTGTGTCATACCAAGCGGGAGGAGCTTGTTTGAGGACATACAATGCCTTGTTAAGCTTGTATACCATATCAGGATGTTTTGGATCTTCAAAGCCAGGTAGTTGTGCAACATACACTTCTTCAATCTTGCCATTGAGAAAGGCACTCTTCACATCCATTTGATACAGAAGGTTGTTGTGATGATTTGCGTAGGCTAGCAGTATGCGAATGGCTTCAAGCCTAGCCAAAGGAGCAAATGTTTCATCGAAGTCAATCCCTTCAACTTGAGTGTATCCTTGAGCAACGAGACGAGCCTTGTTTCTGACGACTTGACCATGCTCATCTTGCTTGTTGCGATATATCCATTTGGTGCCAATGATATTGTGCTTCCGAGGATCAGGACGCTTGACCAATTCCCATACATTATTCAGCTTGAAATGTTGAAGCTCTTCTTGCATAGCTTGAATCCATTCAGGTTCCATGAAGGCTTCAATAACTTTCTTGGGTTCTGATATTGAGACAAATGCAAAGTGCCCACAGAAATTTGCTAGCTGTGTTGCTCTTGAACGAGTGAGTGGACCTGGTGCATTGATGCTATCAATTATCTTCTCAATCTATACTTCATTTGCAACACGAGGATGAATTGGACGAAGATTTTGCTCTTGTTGATCATTGTCTTCATTTCGAGCGTTGTCTTCAGGCTAAGCATTGACTTCAGGTTGATTAGGTGCAGAAATGATAAGTTCCTCTTCAGGCTGTGCCTCAGAAGGTATGATCTCTCCAGTTCCCATGAGCTTGATGGATTCACTAGGTGGATCTTCATCTAGCACATTTGGCAGGTGCTCTCTTTGCGAGCCGTTAGTCTCATCGAACCGCACATATACAGTTTCAACCACTTTATAGTGAAAGAGGCTGAAGACTCTGTAGGAGTGCGAATCCTTTCCGTAACCAAGCATAAAACCTTCATGTGCTTTCGGTGCAAATTTTGAAGTGTGATGTGGATCCTTGATCCAGCACCTAGCACCAAATACTCTGAAGTAACTGACATTTGGCTTCTTACCAGTCAGGAGTTCATAGGATGTCTTCTTCAGAAGCTTGTGAAGATAAACACGGTTGATGACATGGCATGCAGTATCAATGGCTTCAGGCCAGAACTTTCTTGGAGTCTTGTATTCATCAAGCATCGTCCGAGCCATCTCAATGAGTGTTCGGTTCTTGCCCTCCACGATGCCATTCTGCCGAGGAGTGTACGGAGCAGAGAACTCATGAGTGATGCCCAATGTATGCAGGGAAAGGTCGAGGCAGATGTTCTTGAACTTTGTGCTGTTGTCACTCCTGATATGCTTGATCTTGACGCCATAGTTATTCATGGCACGGTTGGCGAAGCGTCTGAAGACATCCTACACTTCAGTCTTGTAGAGGATTATATGCACCCACGTATATCTTGAATAATCATCAACAATGACGAAGCCATAGAGACAAGCAGTAGTAGTGAGAGTAGAGTAGTGAGTAGGGCCAAAAAGATCCATGTGAAGTAGCTCGAAGGGTTGAGATGTTGTCATGATTGTCTTCGAGGGATGCTTGGCCCTCGTCATCTTTCCAGCTTCGCAGGCACCGCACTGATGATCCTTCTTGAACTTGACGCCCTCGATGCCTATGACGTGTTTCTTCTTCGCGAGAGTGTATAGATTCCTCATGCCCGCATGTCCTAGCCTCCGATGCCAGAGCCAGCACTCTGAAGCCTTTGCTAGAAGACATACGGCCAGCTGTGGTCCTGCTGAGAATCTACCATGTACAAGTCATCTTTTCGATACCCTTCAAAGACTAGAGACTTGTCAGATTCCATTAGTACAAGACAACGATATTTTCCAAATATCACAATCATATTCAAGTCACAAAGCATTGAGACAAACATTAAGTTGAAACCAAGGGATTCAACAAGCATCACTTTATCCATGTGCTGATCCTTTGAGATTGCAACTCTACCTAGACCCAATACCTTGCTTTTACCAGTGTCAGCAAATGTGATGTGACTCTTGTCAGATGGACGTACGGTTGAGTCCATGAGAAGACTTCGATCACCAGTCATATGATTAGTGCATCCGCTGTCCATAATCCATTCTGAAGCATGAGGTGTCATACCCTACAGTACAGTTAGGGGGATAGGCTTCACCAAGAGTATTGTGAAGCATAAACATTTGACGCACAAGAGGAGTATCAAAGCTCAGATCAAGGTTAGGACTGGTAGGATGATTGGCAATCGATTCAGGAACAAAATACATAGTAAGACCATTTGGGCACTTTATCTTGCGCCCCACAAGATGTTTTAGGTCCCCAGCAAAAGCATCGGACGCCTTTGATTTCCGGCTGGAGACCTTTCCCTGCAAAAGAAAGTTAATTTTTCTTAACCACCCACATCTTCAGGGGTGGCTTAGAAGCAATGAGTCTAAGTGCAGCATCTGAGAACTTCAGCTTTGGAGCCCTAGCAAATAGCCTTGCAAGAGGCGAATAGTACTCATATGAATAAGCAGAATAGTTCTTAGTCTTATGAACATAGCGGTTTGATGACACGTGCTCATATTCATAAGTTTGAGTATGATTTCCCTGCAAAACATTGGCGTTAGGGTGACTCAGGTGAGTCCTCTGTCTGTATGAAGCCTTGGGGCCATATGAAGCCTTTGGTCTGGGGTTTGTCTTCTTCCCTTGTGGTGTCATGATGACATTCACAGGAAGATTCTCAAGAACCCTTTTGGGCACCCAGATCTTCTTCATAGGTGGTCCATTCCTGCAGTTAGTACCAATATACCTGGCAAACACTTCACCATTCTGATTCTTAAACAGTTTGTAGTTTGCATCAAAGGATTCATCAATGATAATAGGGTTAGCACAAGTGAAGCCAGATAAGGTGGATGGATCCACTGAAGGTTCCTTTGTAGCAACCCATGTGGTTTTGGGGTACTGCTCAGACTTCCAGTAAGAACCATCAACATTCATTTTCCTCTCGAACCCAACACCCTCTTTCCTAGGGTTTCGGTTCAGAATCTGCTTTTTCAGGACATCGCACAGTGTCTGATGCCCTTTGAGACTTTTGTACATCCCTGTCTCAAGCAATGTCTTTAACCTAGCATTTTCATCAGCAATAGTAGTGGCATCCTCAGCAGAGGGGTTAGTTACCACATCAACAGTTGAAGATATTGCACCAGTAGCAGTAGTAGAACATTCAGCAACAGAAGTAGCGTTATCACGCTCAAGGCATTTTAGACATGGTGGTTCGAATCCTTCCTGAGCGGGACTGATCTGTTGAGCGTGAAGTGACTCATTCTCTTTTTGAAGATCTTCATGGGCCGCTCTCAGTTTCTCAAGTTCTTGCTTCCTTTGAAGATAGTCGTAGGAAAGATTTTCATGAGTTGTTGAGAGCGTTTCATGACGACTTTCAAGTTCCTCGTACTTAACATGAAGATTTTTTATGTCTTCAATTAAGGACTGAGATCGGGTCATTTCCGCGTCCAACAGGTCATCGCTTTTGTCTAACAGTTTTTGAATATGTTCCATAGCTTTCTGTTGTTCAGTTGCAATTTTAGCAAGTAATTTGTAGCTGGGTTTGGATTCACAATCAGAGTCATCTTCACTTGATGTTTGAAAGTAAGCATCGCGTGAGTTTACCTTGGCACCACATGCCATGAAGCAGTAGGTGGGAGCGGAGTCGTCCTTGTCATTAGCATCAGCGTTGGTGATGGAGCCATTGTCTTCAGTGTTGAGGATGGACTTGGCAACGTAGGATGTAGCTAGAGACAGACTTGCAACGCCAGAGTCGGACTCCTCCTCAGACTCCGCCTCCGCCTCCTCAGAAGCAGACTCCTCCTCTGAATCCATCTCCTTGCCAACAAAGGCACGAGCCTTGCCAGATGAACTCTTCTTGTGTGATGAAGACTTTGATGAAGATTTGGAAGAAGACTTTGAGGATTTCTTCTTCTTCTTGTCATCAGAATCATATTGCTTGCTCTTTTTCTTCTTCTTGTTTTGACTGTCCCACTGTGGACACTCAGAGATGTAGTGACCAGGTTTCTTGCACTTGTGGCATGTTCTCTTCTTGTGGTCATGAGTAGAAGCTTCATCATTTCTTGATCTGGATCGTGAACACTTTCTGAAGCCTTTCTTCTTGGTGAACTTCTGGAACTTCTTTACAAGCATAGCAAGCTCCTTTCCAATGTCTTCAGGATCACCAGAACTGCAGTCAGATTCTTCTTTAGATGAGGAAACAACCTTTGCCTTCAAAGCGCGAGTTCGACCATAGTTGGGACCATAGATGTCTCTTTTCTCAGATAGCTGAAACTCATGTGTGTTGAGCCTCTCAAGTATGTCAGACGGATCGAGTGTCTTGAAGTCAGGGCATTCTTGAATCATCAGGGCTAGGGTGTCAAACGAGCTGTCAAGTGATCTCAGGAGTGTCTTGACGATTTCATGCTTGGTGATGTCAGTGGCGCCGAGAGCATGAAGCTCATTTGTGATGTCAGTGAGGCGATCAAACGTGAGCTGGACATTCTCATTGTCGTTTCTTTTGAAGCGGTTGAAGAGGTTGCGAAGAACATTGATCCTTTGATCTCTCTGGGTTGAGACGCCTTCGTTGACCTTGGAGAGCCAGTCCCAGACTAGCTTCGACGTTTCCAGAGCACTAACACGGCCATACTGCCCTTTGGTCAGATGACCATAGATGATGTTCTTCGCAGTAGAATCCAGTTGAATGAACTTCTTGACATCAGCTGGAGTGACGCCTTCACCAGTCTTGGGAACGCCGTTCTTGACGACATACCATAGATCGACATAAATGGCTTCAAGATGCATGCGCATCTTATTCTTCCAGTAGGGGTAATCAGTGCCATCAAAGACAGGGCATACAGCGGAGACTTTGATTATCCTTGCAGTCGACATAGCTAAAACTCCAGGTGGTTAAACCGAATCACACAGGACAAGGGAGTACCTTTCTCTGATACCAATTGAAAGTCCTAGTTATCGACTAGAGGGGGGTGAATAGGCAATTTTGATGAAAGTCTTCAAAACATGGAAGTTTCGAAGACAAACCATAGAAATGAACCTATTAACATGCAGCAGAAGGTAGACTACACTAGGCAAGCCATAGTCAAGATTCAATGAAGTGAAAGCACGAAGACTAATAGCAGCTAGGTAGTAATGATCAGGATGGAAGATAGTATGAGGCCAATCAGAACAAGTAGTTACACAGTGAAGTCAAACAGATAGTGCAAGCAGGCAATGACTTCACGAAGACAAACTGTAAGTAAAGACAGGGAGAAGATAGAACCAGTCTCTTGGCGAGGACAAGGATTTGTTGGACCAGTTCGAGTTGCTGTGACAACTGTACGTCTGGTTAGGGAGGCTGAGATTCAACTCAGAAGACTGCGTCTTCACCTTATTCCCCTTGAGCTAAGGACACCTAGTCCTCGCCCAATCACTCTAGTAAGTCTTCAAGGTATACTTCTGAACCTTCACAAACTTCGTTCACCGGTGATCCACAATGACTCTTGGATGCTCAGAACATGACGCCTAACCGGCTGGAGGATTCACAGTCCTCAAGTGTAACAAGTCTTCAGGTCACGCGGATAGAAAGACTTTAGTGATGCCTAACACTCTTTGGCTCTCGGTGTTTTGGGCTTTGTCCTCGCAAGGATTTCTCTCTCTCAAAAGCTACGGAGGCGGGTTGCTCTCAAACGACAAAAGCTGTGCACTAACTCTGAGCAGCCACCAATTTATGGTGTAGGGGGTGGGCTATTTATAGCCACTAGGCAACCCGACCTGATTTGTCCGAAATGACCCTGGGTCACTAAGGAACTGACACATGTTCCAATGGTCAGATTTCAAACACACGCGGCATCTTGACTTGGGCTACAAGTAAAGCTGACTCATCCAGCTCTGGATAAGATTTGCTCTCATTGTCTTCGCTCGAAGACATAGGATTTGGTTGAGCATCACTTCAGTCACTCTGACTTTGTTCACTTGGACCCCACTTAACAGTACGGTGGTTCCTATGACTCAACAAAGAAGAAAAGGAAACTACGTAACAACTATGTCTTCGCGCTCCATAGTCTTCACATGAATATCTTCTCGAGCCATAAGCTTCGATGTGATTGTCTTCACACACCACCATTGTCTTCAATGTCTTCAACATTTTTAGGGGTCATCTCCGGTAGGTAAACCAAATCAATGAGGGACTACTACCTGTGTTATCCAGCAATTTTCACAAACACAGTAGTCCCTCAACCAGGTTTGTCGTCAATACTCCAAAACCAACTAGGGGAGGCACTAGATGCACTTACACTTGTACAAAAGGTGGTTTGCCGGGGGGCCCGGCAACCGCGCCTTATGGGTAAAACTTGCGAAGATGTTCAATGTTCCAGGAGTTGCTCACTGGAATAGCATCTTCGGTCTCCAGGCGGACCGCGCCAGGCCTGGTGACTTGTATTACCGATAAGGGCCTTCCCACTTTGGCGTCAACTTGTTGGAATTCTTGGCCGACTGAACGCACCGAAGAACAAGGTCGCCTTCCTCAAAGCTTCGGGCATGAACCTTGCGGCTATGATAGCGGCGCAAGGCTTGCTGGTAGCGTGCTGCTCTCACAGCCGCCTGCTACCTCTTGAGCACTGCGTTGGTTTTCCCTTGAAGAGGAAAGGGTGATGCAGCAAAGTAGCGTAAGTATTTCCCTCAGTTTTTTAGAACCAAGGTATCAATCCAGTAGGAGGCCACACACGAGTCCCTTGCACCTACACAAACAAATAAATCCTCGCAACCAATGCAATAAAGGGGTTGTCAATCCCTTCACGGTCACTTACGAGAGTGAGATCTGATAGATATGACAAGATAATATATTTGGTATTTTTATGATAAAGATGCAAAGTAAAATAAAAGGCAATGAAAATAGCTAAGTGTTGGAAGACTAATATGATGGAAAATAGACCCGGGGGCCATAGGTTTCACTAGTGGCTTCTCTCAAGAGCATAAGTATTACGGTGGGTGAACAAATTACTATTGAGCAATTGACAGAATTGAGCATAGTTATGAGAATATCTAGGTATGATCATGTATATAGGCATCACGTCCGAGACAAGTAGACCGACTCTTGCCTGCATCTACTACTATTACTCCACACATCGACCGCTATCCAGCATGCATCTAGAGTATTAAGTTCATAAGAACAGAGTAACGCTTTAAGTAAGATGACATGATGTAGAGGGATAAACTCATGCAATATGATATAAACCCCATCTTGTTATCCTCGATGGCAACAATACAATGCGTGCCTTGCTGCCCCTACTATCACTGGGAAAGGACACCGCAAGATTGAACCCAAAGCTAAGCACTTCTCCCATTGCAAGAAAGATTAATCTAGTAGGCCAAACCAAACTGATAATTCGAAGAGACTTGCAAAGATAACCAATCATACATAAAAGAATTCAGAGAAGATTCAAATATTGTTCATAGATAAACTTGATCATAAACCCACAATTCATCGGTCTCAACAAACACACCGCAAAAGAAGATTACATCGAATAGATTTCCACAAGAGAGGGGGAGAACATTGTATTGAGATCCAAAAAGAGAGAAGAAGCCATCTAGCTAATAACTATGGACCCGAAGGTCTGAGGTAAACTACTCAAACATCATCGGAGAGGCTATGGTGTTGATGTAGAAGCCCTCCGTGATCGATGCCCCCTTCGGCGGAGCTCCGGAAAAGGCACCAAGATGGGATCTCACGGGTACAGAAGGTTGCGGCGGTGGAATTAGGTTTTTGGCTCCGTATCTAGTAGTTTGGGGGTACGTAGGTATATATAGGAGGAAGAAGTACGTCGGTGGAGCAACGTGGGGCCCACGAGGGTGGCGGGCGCGCCCAGGGGGTAGGCGCGCCCCCTACCTCGTGCCCTCCTGGTTGATGGCTTGACGTAGGGTCCAAGTCCTCTGGATCACGTTCGTTCCGAAAATCACGTTCATGAAGGTTTCATTCCGTTTGGACTCCGTTTGATATTCTTTTTCTGCGAAATCTGAAATAGGCAAAAAACAGCAATTCTGGGCTGGGCCTCCGGTTAATAGGTTAGTCCCAAAAATAATATAAAAGTGCATAATAAAGCCCAATAATGTCCAAAACAGAATATAATATAGCATGGAGCAATAAAAACTTATATTACGTTGGAGACGTATCAAGCATCCCCAAGCTTAATTCCTGCTCGTCCTCGAGTAGGTAAATGATAAAAACAGAATTTTTGATGTGGAATGCTAGTTGGCATAATTTCTATGTAATTCTCTTAATTGTGGTATGAATATTCAGATCCGAAAGATTCAAGACAAAAGTTTAATATTGACATAAAAATAATAATACTTCAAGCATACTAACTAAGCAATTATGTCTTCTCAAAATAACATGACCAAAGAAAGTTATCCCTACAAAATCATATAGTCTGGCTATGCTCTATCTTCACCACACAAAGTATTTAAATCATGCACAACCACGATGACAAGCCAAGCAATTGTTTCATACTTTTAATGTTCTCAAACTTTTTAATCTTTATGCAATGCATGAGCGTGAGCCATGGACATAGCACTATATGTGAAATAGAATGGTGGTTGTGGAGAAGACAAAAAAGGGGAAGATAGTCTCACGTCAACTAGGCGTATCAACGGGCTATGGAGATGCCCATTAATAGATATCAATGTGAGTGAGTAGCGATTGCCATGCAACGAATGCACTAGAGCTATAAGTATATGAAAACTCAACAAAAGAAACTAAGTGGGTGTGCATCCAACTCGCTTGCTCACGAAGACCTAGGGCATTTTGAGGAAGCCCATCATTGGAATATACAAGCCAAGTTCTATAATGAAAAATTTCCCACTAGTATATGAAAGTGATATCATAGGAGACTCTCTATCATGAAGATCATGGTGCTACTTTGAAGCACAAGTGTGGTAAAAGGATAGTAACATTGTCCCTTCTCTCTTTTTCTCTCATTTTTTTTATTTGGGCCTTTTCTCGTTTTTTATGGCCTCTTTTTTTCAGTCCGGAGTCTCATCCCGACTTGTGGGGGAATCATAGTCTCCATCATCCTTTCCTCACTTGGGACATTGCTCTAGTAATGATGATCATCACACTTTTATTTACTTACAACTCAACAATTACAACTCAATACTTAGAACAAAATATGACTCTATATGAATGCCTCCGGCGGTGTACCGGGATATGCAATGAATCAAGAGCGACATGTATGAAAGAATTATGAACGGTGGCTTTGCCGCAAATACAATGTCAACTACATGATCATGCAAAGCAATATGACAATGATGGAGCGTGTCATAGTAAACGAAATAGTGGTAAGTTGCATGGCAATATATCTCGGAATGGCTATGGAAATGCCATGATAGGTAGGTATGGTGGCTGTTTTGAGCAAGGTATATATGGTGGGTGTATGATACCGGCGAAGGGTGCGCGGTATTAGAGAGGCTAGCATTGGTGGAAGGAAGAGAGTGCGTATAATCCATGGACTCAACATTAGTCATAAAGAACTCATATACTTATTGCAAAAATCTACAAGTTATCAAAGCAAAGTATTACGCGCATGCTCCTAGGGGGATAGATTGGTAGGAAAAGAGCATCGCTCGTCTCCGACAGCCACTCATAAGGAAGACAATCAATAAATAAATCATGCTCCGACTTCATCACATAACGGTTCACCATACGTGCATGCTACGGGAATCACAAAATTTAACACAAGTATTTCTCAAATTCAAAACTACTCAACTAGCATGACTCTAATATCATCATCTCCATATCTCAAAACAATTATCAAGCATCAAACTTCTCATAATATTCAACGCACTCGTAAGATTTTTTTTACTAATCTTGAATGCCTATCATAGTTAAAGCAAACTACCATTCTGTTTTGTAGGACTATCAAAATAATCTAAGTGAAGCATGAGAGAACAATAGTCTCTATAAAACAAATCCACCACCATGCTCTAAAAGATATAAGTGAAGCACTAGAGCAAAAACTATATAACTCAAAAGATATAAGTGAAGCACATAGAGTATTCTAACAATTTCCGAATCATGTGTGTTTCTCTCAAAAGGTGTGTACAGAAAAGATGATTGTGGAAAACTAACAAACAAAGACTCAAATAATACAAGATGCTCCAAGCAAAACACATATCATGTGGTGAATAAAAATATAGCTCCAAGTAAAGATACCGATGGAAGTAGACGAAAGAGGGGATGCCTTCCGGGGCATCCCCAAGCTTTGGCTTTTTGGTGTCCTTAGATTATCCTGGGGTGCCATGGGCATCCCCAAGCTTAGGCTCTTTCCAGTCCTTGTTCCATAATCCATCAAATCTTTTACCCAAAACTTGAAAACTTCACAACACAAAACTCAGCAGAAAATCTCGTGAGCTCCGTTAGCGAAAGAAAACAAAACACCACTTCAAGGTACTGTAATGAACTCATTCTTTATTTATATTGGTGTTAACCTACTGTATTCCAACTTCTCTGTGGTTTATAAACTATTTTACTAGCCATAGATTCATCAAAATAAGCAAACAACACACACAAAACAGAATCTGTCAAAAACAGAACAGTCTGTAGTAATCTGTAACTAACGCCAACTTCTGGAACTCTAAAAATTCAGACAAAATAGGACGACCTAGAAAATTTGCTTATTTATCAGCCGCGATTGGAATAAATATTTTATCACGTTCTGGTGATTTTTAACAATTGTGTTCGTGAACAGAAAGTTTCTGCAATTTTCAGCAAGATCAAGTAACTATCATCCAAGAAGATCCTATAGGTTAAACTTGGCACAAACACTAATTAAAACATAAAAACAAATCTAACCAGAGGCTATATCAAATATTTATTCCTAAACAGAAGCAAAAAGCAAAAAACTAAAAATAAAATTGGGTTGCCTCCCAACAAGCGCTTTTCCTTAAAGCCTTTTTAGCTAGGCATTGAGATTTGAATGATGCTCACACGAAAGATAATAATTGAAACACAAAGAGAGCATCATGAAACATGTGACAAACACATCTAAGTCTAACATATTTCCTATGCATAGACATTTTATAATCAAACAAATTATCAAGGCAAGCAAAAACTAGCATATGGAAGGAAGAAGAAAGAGACGATAGCAATCTCAACATGACGAGAGGTAATTTAGTAACATGAAAATTTCTACAACCATATTTTCCTCTCTCATAGTAATTACATGTAGGATCATAAGCAAATTCAACAATATAGCTATCATATAAAATATTTTCAACACGATCCACATGCATGCAAAGTTGACACTCTTCCGAAATAGTGGGATTAACATTAACTAAAGTCATGACCTCTCCAAGCCCACTTTTATCATAAGATTGATCAAAATCCAAATATGTGGGATCTAAAGTTGACACTCTTCCAAACCCACTTTCAATATTATTGCAAACACTATTACCAATCTCATATTCATCATGGGGCTTAAATAAATTTTCAAGATCAAAAGAAGAATCACCCCAATCATGATCATTGCAACAAGTAGTAGACATAGCAAAACTAGCATCCCCAAGCTTAGGGTTTTGCATATTATTACCACAATTGACATCAAGAGAATTTATAGTAAAATCATTGAAATCATGCTTTTCGTCGAAGGAACTATCAAGCATAGGTGCAATAGCAACGATCTCATTTTTAACATAAGGAACTATAGCAAATTCGTCTTCATAAATATTGGCATCATGGCCACAAGAATAGCAAGCATCATGTTCATCAAGGGATATTTCAACCAAATCATCGGAATCATCATTATCTATAGATTCATGCATATCATTATTTTCTTCCAAAGCAACGGTCATTCTTTCAATAAATTCTTGGACATAGACATTATGAGCAAAGTTTTCATTGCAATATTTAAGTATGACGGAATTTTTAGATTTGTTGAGAGTAAAATCATACTTTTCAATCAAAGAAGCAACTTCATGAGCACCCTTAAAAACCACAAATTCTTCAATTTGTTCGATATCATAGTAACTATAAACACCCTTTGCATAAGAAGATAAGATTTCATTATCATTGAACTCACATAGGTAGGGAAGGTGTTTTTTAGGGTTCTTAGAGCAACAAGTAAAATCACAAATTTCGCAAAGATTCCAAGCATAGCATAGCAAACTATTTATATGATACCATAAGAGCTTCCCTTTTTCAGACAAACAATGACGCACAAAATAAGCATGCTCATCTAAAGATTTCCCATCAACTAGGCTAGTTGGGGTTTCAGCACGAGCGCATAAGGATCGAAGATGATCCAAGTAGAACACTTTAAGTGGATCCATATCAATAGATTTTCAGCAAGCGAAGATGCAAGCATATAGAAGGCACATGGCAACATGATCAAACAAGAAGCAAGCAAAAAAAAGAGGCGAACGGAAAAGAGAGGGCGAATAAAACGGCAAGGGTGAAGTGGGGGAGAGGAAAACGAGAGGCAAATGGCAAATAATTAATGTAATGCGGGAGATAAGGGTTTGTGATGGGTACTTGGTATGTTGACTTTTGCATAGACTCCCCGGCAACGGCGCCAGAAATCCTTCTTGCTACCTCTTGAGCACTGCGTTGGTTTTCCCTTGAAGTGGAAAGGATGATGCAGTAAAGTAGCGTAAGTATTTCCCTCAATTTTTGAGAACCAGGTTATCAATCCAGTAGGAGGCCACGCACGAGTCCCTCGCACCTACACAAACAAATAAATCCTCGCAACCAACGCAATAAAGGGGTTGTCAATCCCTTCACGGTCACTTACGAGAGTGAGATCTGATAGATATGATAAGAAAATATTTTTGGTATTTTTATGATAAAGATGCAAAGTAAAATAAAAGGAAATGAAAATAGCTACGTGTTGGAAGATTAATATGATGGAAAATAGACCCGGGGGCCATAGGTTTCACTAGTGGCTTCTCTCAAGAGCATAAGTATTACGGTGGGTGAACAAATTACTATTGAGCAATTGACAGAATTGAGCATAGTTATGAGAATATCTAGGTATGATCATGTATATAGGCATCACGTCCGAGACAAGTAGACTGACTCCTGCCTGCATCTACTACTATTACTCCACACATCGACCGCTATCCAGCATGCATCTAGAGTATTAAGTTCATAAGAACAGAGTAACGCTTTAAGTAAGATGACATGATGTAGAGGGATAAACTCATGCAATATGATATAAACGCCATCTTGTTATCCTCGATGGCAACAATACAATATGTGCCTTGCTGCCCCTACTGTCACTGGGAAAGGACACCGCAAGATTGAACCCAAAGCTAAGCACTTCTCCCATTGCAAGAAAGATCGATCTAGTAGGCCAAACCAAACTGATAATTCGAAGAGACTTGCAAAGATAACCAATCATACATAAAAGAATTCAGAGAAGATTCAAATATTGTTCATAGATAAACTTGATGATAAACCCACAATTCATCGGTCTCAACAAACAAACCGCAAAAGAAGATTACATCAAATAGATCTCCACAAGAGAGGGGGACAACATTGTATTGAGATCCAAAAAGAGAGAAGAAGCCATCTAGCTAATAACTATGGACCCGAAGGTCTGAGGTAAACTACTCACACATCATCGGAGAGGCTATGGTGTTGATGTAGAAGCCCTCAGTGATCGATGCCCCCTCCGGCGGAGCTCCAGAAAAAGCCCCAAGATGGGATCTCACGGGTACAGAAGGTTGCGGCGGTGGAATTAGGTTTTTGGCTCCGTATCTGGTAGTTTGGGGGTACGTAGGTATATATAGGAGGAAGAAGTACGTCGGTGGAGCAACATGGGGCCCACGAGGGTGGAGGGCGCGCCCCCTACCTCGTGCCCTCCTGGTTGATGGATTGACGTAGGGTCCAAGTCCTCTGTATCACGTTCGTTCCGAAAATCACGTTCCCGAAGGTTTCATTCCGTTTGGACTGCGTTTGATATTCTTTTTCTGCGAAACTCTGAAATAGGCAAAAAAGAGAAATTCTGGCTGGGCCTCCGGTTAATAGGTTAGTCCCAAAAACAATATAAAAGTGCATAATAAAGCCCAATAATGTCCAAAACAGAATATAATATAGCATGGAGCAATCAAAAATTATAGATACGTTGGATACGTATCACCGCCCGAAGATGATCTTCCTCAAGGAGCGCCACGTCATCTTGCCGCAATTGCTCTTGCTCAAGCTTGTCATAAGCGAGCACTCAAGGTGACCCGTATGTGAGTTCCGTGGGGAGAACTGCTTCTGCCCCGTATACCAGGGCAAAGGGTGTTTGGCCGGTGGCTCGATTTGGCGCCGTTCTGATCGACCAAAGAACCGCCGGCAACTCATCAATCTAGCGCCTTCCACTCTTGTGCAGCCTGTCAAAAGTCTTTGTCCTCAGGCCTCGAACACTTCAGCATTTGCCCTCTCCGCCTGGCCGTTGCTCCGTGGATGTGCCACGGAAGCGAAACAGACCTTGCTACCAAGGTCTTGGATGTATTGCATGAAGGTGTGTCTTGTGAACTGTGTGCCGTTGTCGGTGATGACTCTGTTTGGCACACCAAAATGGCAAACTAGCCCCTTGAAGAACTTGACGGCTGACTGTGCTATCACCTTCCTCACTACTTCCACCTCCGGCCACTTTGTGAACTTGTCGATCGCAACGTACAAGTACTCAAAGCCCCCGACAGCGTGGGGGAAAGGGCCCAAGATGTCGAGCCCCCAGACCGAGAATGGCCAGGAAAGAGGAATTGTTTGAAGGGCTTGAGCTGGTTGATGAAGCTTCTTCGAATGGAACTGACACGCTTCACACTTGGTTACTAGTGCCGTTGCATCCTGGAGGGCAGTGGGCCAGAAGAAACCCTGCCGGAACGCCTTACCGGCAAGGGCCCTCGACCCTATGTGGGAGCCACATATGCCTCCGTGTATCTCCGCCAACAGCTCCAGCCCTTCCTCCCGGGGAATGCACTTCAATTTCACACCGTTCAGTCTCTTCCTGTACAGGACGTCATCGACGAACTGATACATAGCAGACCGACGGGCTACTTTCTCCGCTTCTTCCTGCTCCTCAGGAAGCTCCCCTGTTTGGAGGAATCGGACGGTATGCTGTGCCCATGTCGGAGCCTGGGGATCGACGGCAAGGACCAAAGGCATTTCTTTTGCCATGGGAGCGGCCGTCTCTTTGGCCAGGGCTTGACGGCCTGCCGGAGTCAGTCGCTCCTCGGTAGGCTCAGAATCCACGGCAACACCCTTGCCGGCGGCCCCCGGGGGCTCAGCGGGGAAGTACTTGCCGGGGCCTGATTTCCTCCGTTTGTTCTGCTCCGTTGATGGTCCGACGGATGGTTGAGTTAACCGAAGCAAAAAAGTACCTGGTTCCACAGGTAGCTTGAATGCAGCGCGCTTTGACAGGTAATCGGCGATGTCGTTCTCCGCTCGGGGAACGTGCTTCGCTTGTATACCGTCAAAGCACTCCTCAGCTTCCTCACCTCATCTACATAGGCCTCCATCAACGGGCTCTGATAATCTTTGTTGACTTGTCTGATGACAAGCTGCGAATCACCCCTGATGATGAGCTTTTTAACCCCGAGGTCTGCTGCGATCCTGAGACCGGCAAGCAACCCCTCTTATTCGGTAGTGTTGTTTGTGGACATCTCCCTGGGAAAGTGCATCTGGATCACATACTTGAGGTGCTCTCCAGTGGGTGCGACGAGCAGCACACCAGCACCGGCGCCTTGCAGCGAGAAAGCCACGTCAAAGTACATGATCCAGTCGCAACTTGCTTCCTTGCCACGGAGAGTGGTCTCCTGGATCTCTTTGTCGGGCATTGAGGTCCATTCCGCAACGAACTTGTAACACCCCGAGAATCATGCTACAGTAATCCCCTGTTAATGGTGCCATGTCATCATGTTACTGTTGCTAATCTTCACTTGATCCAAATCACTGTTCATGTTCAAAATGATAATTCAAAGTCAAAAATTCAAATTTGCCAAATATGAAATCTAAAATGTTCATCATGTGGCAAATAATCCCTAACTAATTTTGGTGGTGGAACCAACCTTTTATAAAGTGTTTAAATGCCCTTTAATAAGGAAAACAGAAAAGGTTTTTCGTTTTAAAAAAAGGGAAAATGCTAAGAAAAGGAAAAGACCCCCCCACTCCCCCGGGCCTCTCGGTCCAGCTAGCAGCCGGGCACGGCCCACCCTGGCCCAGCCGGCCACCCATCTCACTCTGGCCTGCTAAGGCCGCTGCCCCCACCCGCTAAACCTAACTCCCCCACTTCTCCCACTTCCCCGATCCCCTTCTTCCCCCTCCTGATCTGGGAGCCCCGTCGGCCTCGTCCCGACCACGCCGCCTCTCCCCGGCGACCACGCCGCCCCACTCCTCGACACTGGCGCCCGCCTCCTCAACCCTCCCTCCTGCGTGGATCTGGTCGGGGGCAATCGACGCCCCCGACGCCCTGCGCCCGCGCCGATGCCGTACCCCGTCGTCACCATCCCCACCCGTCGACGGCGTTCGCCTCCTCGACCCCTTCCCCGACGGACTCTCCCGCGCCTCGCCGATGAACCCCTGCACCGGGGGTATGACCCCATCTCCCCCTGCCCCTTCCCCTACGCCGGTCGCTCCCTCACCGCGCTCACCGCGTCGCCCCGACGTTCACCGTTCGACGCTGCACGCCGCGTCCGACTACGCACCACTGCGGCCAGCAACTGCTGCTGCCCGGCTCTGCCGCTCCCTGCTTGCGTGCCCCATGCCCAGCCCCACATCCGCGCGCCCATGGTGCCGCCCGCCGGAGCCCCGCCTCCGCCCGCTGTTGCTTCGGCGACTTCTGCAGCCCGCCGTTTCCCCCACTCCCTCGCGCGCGCCGGCGTCCCTCTCGTGCTCCCCGCAGTGGCGCCGGGCCGCATCCTGCTCCCCCTCCCCGGCGCTCTGCGCGTTGGCCGCTGGCGCTCCTCTAGAGCGGCTGGGCATGCCTTGCCTTGCCTTGCCATGGCCGGCTCGGCCACTGCCAATGGCCCCCTGGCTTAATTAAGGGCTAATTAACCCCCACGCCCCTTTTCCAAAAAAATAAATAATGAAATTAATTATTTAATTAATTAACCAATTAATTAGCTTAATTAACTTTGTTTAGTTTACCTAATTAACTTGATTAGTTAATTAAAACTGTTAGTTAGTTACTAGTAAATGACAGAGAGGCCCCATTGCCCGGTTTGACCAGTCAATGATCAGTGTTGACCGCTGACGTCATGATGAGGTCATGCTGGTGCAATAACTTTGTTTTAGAATTAATATTACTTTCAGAATATTGTTAAATCTTCAAAAAAATCATAGAAATTAAACCGTAACTCCGATGAAAATGTTTTCTACATGAAAGTTGCTCAGAATGACGAGACGAATCCGAATACACGGCTCGTTCATCCGCCACACATCCCTAGCATAGCAAACATCAAACTTTTCCCCTCTAGTTCGTCTGTCTAAAAATGCCAAACTTCGGGAAAGCGTTCCCGAATGTTATCCCCCCTTCGCCGGTAGCGTGTAGCACCGCATTAGAACACGTCTAGCTCTCCCTGTTATCCTGTTATGCTCTTGCTTGCTATGTATTTACTGTTTCTCCCCCCTCTTCTCTTCGGTAGACCCCGTGATGGCCGCCGATGCCACTGTGATCGGCTACGTCACCGACGACCCTCCTTCTTGTCTGAGCAACCAGGCAAGCCCCCCCTTTGATCTTCCCGAGATCACCCATTCCATTCTCTCATGCTTGCATTAGATTTTGCTACTGTAATTGATTGCTCCTATTCTGATGCATAGCCTGCTTTTGTACCTACTTTCATACCTTACCTGCTTATCCTAAACTGCTTAGTATAGGTTGGTTAGTGATCCATCAGTGACCCCCACCTTGTCCTTGTTGCCCCTGCTTCATCATCGAAGACCCGATCAACGGGATCGAAGACCAGGCCCCGGCACCGCACATCACTTTCCCCTTAGTTGATCGACACTACTGGGTTACTATCGGTTGCCGAGGGTGAGACCTCTACAGCACTTCTGATGTTAACCCTGTAGTGTAGTTGTTCGGTCGTGGTCATCGAGGGTGATTCCGCCTTAACCACTTCCGATACGACTCTGTCGTGCAACCCCTCAAGTGTGAACCTCGGGGGTGGTTCCTCTTACGTTCACCTTGATGATTACATCGAGTGGAATTCACCGGGGGTGATTCCTTGGGTGTTCCCCTTGATGTTGGGACACATGGATACTTGGACTTTACAACTGTTAACTGGAAGGGCGGGTCGACCCAGAGGGGTACCCGCGAGTGATGTGGAGACGGGTTGACCTGGAGGGTGCCCGCAAGATAATTACGAGGCGTGGCCGGGCATTCCTAGCCCTTGCCGCAAGTCCTCGAGACGGGGCAACGGGGTCACATCTTTCGTGAGTCTCTGCTTGTTACCACACGTTCCTAATCCACTATGATTTGGATATTTGATCCGAGGGGCCTCTGGCCTGATAGCACTAACCATCACGTGGGCATAGTATGGGCGTTCTGAGTCGTATGCATCAGCCGAAGCTTAATAGACGTCAGCGACTGAGCGGCGCGCGCGGGTTTGGACTGGTAAGCACCTTCCTTTTTTAAGGAGGTAGCTAGGTCTGCTCACCCGCCGCGTTCGCAACGTGCAGGAGTTTCCGGGGCGATGGCCCATGACCCCTGGGGGCATAGGTTTAGTCCGGCGTGCTGACCTCTCTATTAAGCCTAGGTCGGGTTGCGGCGTATTGTTTGGCCGAGGCCGGACATGACCCAGGAAAGTGTGTCCGGCCGGAGTTAATCGAGCGTGGTGGGTAAGTTGGTGCACCCCTGCAGGGAAGAAAACATCTATCGATAGCCTGTCCTACGGTAACGGACACTTGGAGTTGTATCCCGATCGATACAACTAGAATTGGATACTTGTGATGAGAACTGGATGGTGATGAGAATTGGATTGTGATGACACTTGGATAGTATGGCTCTGGGATTGCTTTCTCGCAGGGAGTCGAGAAAGGATCTCTGGCCGAGGTTGATAACACCACCACTACTTTACTTTATGCTACTCTACTTCCTCCTGTTGTTGCAAGATGGTGGTTTCCAGAAGATGCTAGTCTTCGATAGGACTAGGTTTTCCCCTCTATTCTGGCTTTTCTGCAGCCCAGTCCACATATACAGCCTTCCTTTGATAATGTTGCATATGTAGTGTAGATCCTTGCTTGCGAGTACTTTGGATGAGTACTCACGGTTGCTTTGCTCCCCTTTCCCCCTTTCTTCTCCTTTCCGGTTGATGCAACCAGATGTCGAAGCCCAGGAGCCAGATGCCACCGCTGATGCCTGCTACTATGTGGAGACCGCTAACGACCAGGAATAGTTAGGAGGCTCCCAGGCAGGAGGCCTTCCTCTTCGATCGTGTTGCTTTGTGCTAGCCTTCTTAAGGCAAACATGTCTAACTCATGTCTGTACTCAGATATTGTTGCTTCTGCTGACTCTTGTGTTTTCGAGCTTATGTATTCGAGCCCTCGAGGCCCCTGGCTTGTAATATAAAGCTTGTATTATTTTTAATTTGTGTCTAGAGTTGTGTTGTGATATCTTCCCGTGAGTCCTTGATCTTGATCGTGCAAATTTGCGTGTATGATTAGTGTACGATTGAATCGAGGGTGTCACAAGTTGGTATCAGAGCCAACTGCCTGTAGGTAGCCCCCTTTCCAACTCCTTGGCTGGAGTCGAGTCTAGTCATTGAAAAACTTTTACTAATATGGTTGTGTGTCATACGGGCCCATGTCACCATTGGGTGGTATTAGGATCTTTTACTCCTCGTATATACTCTGGGACTCTGATCTCTCGTCTATTCGGGTTAAACATTTTACTAACTCTGACATTAGGTTTTCATACCCACTTCCTCCCGGAGAGGCCCGGCATTATCGATGATCGCTTGTTTCACCAGAAGATTTCAAAGATACTCTTTGATCTACTCCAGAGAACTTGTGTTCTTTTCTTTTGCAATCCCTTAACACCATTGAATCCTTATGGATAACTGCGTACCCTCGCCGTTCATACTTCCATCCCTTCTTGTTATTACAAGATACCCGAAAGTATTCTCAGACCTTCGAGAATCCTTTCTTCGATTGCCTTGCAGCTCTTTTCCGCCTGAATAACCCTACGAATAATTCCTCACTCTTATCGGGGATTCGTTCATCCCCAGTTGTTCATATGCTTTCCTAAATACTTGGAAATATTATCTGATCTTCCGAAAATCCTCTGCAGCCTATTACTCTTGATTCTCCTTGCCTGCTTGTAGTAGGATTAATTCCATATGTCTAGCAATATTCTTTAAATTCTTTGTGATTGTCATTCTGTTCCTATGGATTCAATGTGTGAGCGAATACTCGCAATCATCAATTAATCCTTGGAAATTTTCTTTCCGGCTCAGACATCCTTCCAGATATGAGCTAGTTCTTGCCCAATCCAGATTTGATCGGGCACACCTCTAAGTCTATTCAACTTACTCATCTTTTGATCAAAGCCTCTGCTTCTGATCCTTCGTCTTGAAATCATAATTCCTTTGTACCCAAGCATCGAATCATTCAGATGTTTCCAAAATCCGATGCCTCTGCATTATTTCTTCTTTTGGTTGAGTACCGATACTCACATCAGATCCTATGTGGACTGCCAGATCCTTTGTTGGATTTTATCTGACAACGTCCTTCATATTCAATAACCTCTTGGAGCCTTTCCTCAGATACATAAAGCCTTTGGTAAATTGTATCCTCTGCGTTCTCAACCATGCTCTGCCTTCGAGCTTGTGTTATTTTACTCGTGGAGATTGTGGTATATGTTCCCAAGGTGCCCCTATGGGTTGAACCTATGCTTTCCTTTATCCATGTGAACCCGAGAGTTTTCACGAATCATACTCTTCTGGTGTTTTGCCAGATAACATTTCAACACTACAACTTCATTGAACGCGAGAAGTGAATGAAAGGTTATGCATTGGAGAAGTGGGAGTCGACCTTGAACTTTGTGTTCATGCCCATGGACCTAATGTGTATCTTATCATGGAAGCTTCTTGTGATACAATAATCCCCTTATTATAAGTTCATACGGTATCTATGTTTGGTCCTTCGCAACCGTGGTTCTGACCATGATTGTTCCCCCTTTAATTCCATTTCTCGGACAAGTTAAAGCACTTATCTTTTGCAGATCAATGCATCTCCGCAACCTCTATTTTGTTCTTCCTTCGAGTATTACCCTCCGGTACCTCGAGAATATCAAAGAACTGTGTTGCTTCCTATGAGTCTTCATCTAGTATTGCTTCTCACCGATTTCAGATTTCCCCCGGGATCTGAGTTATTAATCACTCGAGGACACCGATAAGTGAATCGGTTGAATTGATTCCGCACTCCGATTCTATAACTCTAAGTAATTTTCATTACTTACGAGTTTAATAATCCTTCTAGTCATTCCTAGCCTGGCCGGCTATGTCATTATCGTGCTAAATTTTAACTGTGCTACCTGGTCCTTCTTCCCGGAACAGAATTTTTGATGATGAGCTAAGCTTATGTCGATCTTCCTCGTCATACCATTTCGCCTTGAACAACAAGCTTGCTATCGAGTTTGTGTTGTACCCATGGTTTCAATAACTTTTCGCTTCATCATTCCTTTGACTTGATGTCATCGCCGATCGATTACATCTTCCTGAAATCTCTCGACAATTGCGTCATGCTCGTCAACATTCTGAGCTTTTCCAGCATATCAATCGAATTCGTGATGAGAAATACCATCCTTGACCTTTGATGATTTGAGTTATCATCAACAACTCCCTTGTCTTCTTTCCGACACATGTTTGATCATGTCTTGGTTATACCTTGGACTCCTTGCTATTCCTGCAATTGTTCCTTGAGTATTTCTTGTGATCTTCAACTCCAACCCCTACTTGTAACACCATGTTAATGCTACCTCGAAGCATGACTGAGATATTCCGCATATAAACAAGAACATTGGAAGCACATTGTCGAATGTTTCTTGATCTATTATCCAAACACCGTTGTATGGGTATTATCATGATTCTTCCCTCGCCCCCTTTATCTAAATGCTTTTGAACTTGCTGTCATATCATGTATATCCTGCTCCGCTTCCCCCTTGGGAAGGATATACTCCCAATTCTTGTATGTAAACACATTTTCCTTTCCAATGTTCTGATTAATCTAATTATCACCTTTTCTTTTCCATTGTTTTGTTTAAACTTTCTTGTGGTTTATGAGATCTAAGCAGTAATAGTTCCCTGCTTATGAAAACACCTCGGTGTACAATTTGTCTGTAAGACCTTGTTATTATTGCTGTTGACATTCCGGTCGATGGAAGAGAACTTTGCCTATTGGTCCACCTCGTTCAACGAGCAGGAACATAGTTCTCTCCGTCCCTCGCCCTTGGTACCAACGTTGTTGACAACATAAATGATAGTCTATCATCTGACATGCCTTGCTATCGGCCCCCTTTCCACTTTTAACCCACATGGTGGGCCCATAACCCACAATTCCATAGGATCGAAACCTGACTCCGGTACATCCCTGTTTTCCAAAGTTGTCCCTCGCGCTTGGCTTCGTATGTAAATCACGAGCCACCTTCCGAGAGACGATCTATTCTGTTATCAGACGCAATACTTATTCCCATAGCTCCGAACCTCTTTCACCCTCTGTTTAGGCTACGAACGATTGTCTACCGGGTTGAAGCTCCTTAATGCACCTCACCTTTCTCTTGATGACTTTCTTGAATTTCAACTCGAGAGATGCCTCTATGCCACGTTCACTAACATAGTCCCGCGTACCTATGTTGTGTTGAGCTCCGTCCTTCCCGAGACTTTCCCCCTTACTCCACCCCTTAAATCTCGGGACGAGATTTCTTGTAGTGGAGGAGATTTGTAACACCCCGAGAATCATGCTACAGCAATCCCCTGTTAATGGTGTCATGTCATCATGTTACTGTTGCTAATCTTCACTTGATCCAAATCACTGTTCATGTTCAAAATGATAATTCAAAGTCAAAAATTCAAATTTGCCAAACATGAAATCTAAAATGTTCATCATGTGGCAAATAATCCCTAACTAATTTTGGTGGTGGAACCAACCTTTTATAAAGTGTTTAAATGCCCTTTAATAAGGAAAACAGAAAAGGTTTTTCGTTTAAAAAAAAGGGAAAATGCTAGGAAAAGGAAAAGACCCCCCCCCCCACTCCCCCGGGCCTCTCGGTCCAGCTAGCAGCCGGGCATGGCCCACCCCGGCCCAGCTGGCCACCCATCTCTCTCTGGCCTGCTAAGGCCGCTGCCCCCACCCGCTAAACCTAACTCCCCCACTTCTCCCACTTCCCTGGTCCCCTTCTTCCCCCTCCTGATCTGGGAGCCCCGTCGGCCTCATCCCGACCACGCCGCCTCTCCTCGGCAACCGCGCCGCCCCACTCCTCGACACTGGTGCCCGCCTCCTCAACCCTCCCTCCTGCGTGGATCTAGTCGGGGGCAATCGTCGCCCCCGACGCCCTGCACCCACGCCGATGCCGTACCCCGTCGACACCATCCCCACCCGTCGACGGCATTCGCCTCCTCGACCCCTTCCCCGACGGACTCTCCCGCGCCTCGCCGACGAACCCCTGCACCGGGGGTATGACCCCATCTCCCCCTGCCCCTTCCCCTACGCCGGTCGCTCCTTCACCGCGGTCACCGCATCGCCCCGCCGTTCACCGTTCGACGCTGCGCGGCGTCCGACTACGCACCACTGCGGCCAGCAACTGCTGCTGCCCGGCTCCGCCGCTCCCTGCTTGCGTGCCCCACACCCAGCCCCACATCCGCGTGCCCATGGTGCCGCCCGCCGGAGCCCCGCCTCCGCCCGCTGTTGCTTCGGCGACGCAGCCCGCCGTTTCCCCCACTCCCTCGCGCGCGCGCCGGCGTCCCTCTCGTGCTCCCCGCACTGGCGCTGGGCCGCGTCCTACTGCCCCTCCCCGGCGCTCTGCACGTTGGCCGCTGGCGCTCCTCTGGAGCGGTTGGACGTGCCTTGCCTTGCCTTGCCGTGGCCGGCTCGGCCACTGCCAATGGCCCCTGGCTTAATTAGGGGCTAATTAACCCCCACGCCCCTTTTCCAAAAAAGGAAATAATGAAATTAATTATTTAATTAATTAACCAATTAATTAGCTTAATTAACTTTGTTTAGTTTACCTAATTAACCTTATTAGTTAATTAAAACTGTTAGTTAGTTACTAGTAAATGACAGACGGGCCCCATTGCCCGGTTTGACCAGTCAACGGTCAGTGTTGACCGCTGATGTCACGATGAGGTCATGCTGGTGCAATAACTTTGTTTTAGAATTAATATTAGTTTCAGAATATTGTTAAATCTTCGAAAAATCATAGAAATTAAACCGTAACTCTGATGAAAATGTTTTTTACATGAAAGTTGCTCAGAATGACGAGACGAATCTGAATACACGACCCGTTCATCCGCCACACATCCCTAGCATAGCAAACATCAAAATTTTCCCCACCAGTTCATCTATCTGAAAATGCCAAACTTCGGGAAAGCGTTCCCGGATGTTATCCCCCCTTTGCCGGTAGCGTGTAGCACCGCGTTAGAACACGTCTAGCTCTCCCTGTTATCCTGTTATGCTCTTGCTTGCTATGTATTTACTGTTTCTCCCCCCTCTTCTCTTCGGTAGACCCCGTGATGGCTGCCGATGCCACTGTGATCGACTACGTCACCGACGACCCTCCTTCTTGTCTGAGCAACCAGGGAAGCCCCCCCTTTGATCATCCCGATATCACCCATTCCATTCTCTCATGCTTGCATTAGATTTTGCTACTGTAATTGATTGCTCCTATTCTGATGCATAGCCCGCTTTTGTACCTACTTTCATACCTTACCTGCTTATCCTAAACTGCTTAGTATAGGTTGGTTAGTGATCCATCAGTGACCCCCACCTTGTCCTTGTTGCCCCTGCTTCATCATCGAAGACCCGATCAACGAGATCGAAGACCAGGCCCCGGCACCGCACATCACTTTCCCCTTAGTTGCTCGACACTACTGGGTTACTATCGATTGCCGAGGGTGAGACCTCTACAACACTTCTGATGTTAACCCTGTAGTGTAGCTGTTCGGTCGTGGTCATCAAGGGTGATTCCACCTTAACCACTTCCGATACGACTCTGTCATGCAACCCCTCAAGTGTGAACCTCGGGGGTGGTTCCTCTTACGTTCACCTTGATGATTACATCGAGTGGAATTCACCGGGGGTGATTCCTTGGGTTTTCCCCTTGATGTTTGGACACATGGATACTTGGACTTTACAACTGTTAACTGGAAGGGCGGGTCGACCCTGAGGGGTACCCGCGAGTGATGTGGAGATGGGTTGACCTAGAGGGTGCCCGCGAGATAATTACGAGGCGTGGCCGGGCATTCCTAGCCCTTGCCGCAAGTCCTCGAGACGGGGCAACGGGGTCACATCTTTCGTGAGTCTCCGCTTGTTACCGTGCGTTCCTAATCCACTACGATTTGGATATTTGATCTGAGGGGCCTCTGGCCTGATAGCACTAACCGTCACGTGGGCATAGTATGGGCGTTCTATGTCGTATGCATCAACCGAAGCTTAATAGACGTCAGCGACTGAGCGGCGCGTGCCGGGTTGGACTGGTAAGCACCTTCCTTTTTTAAGGAGGTAGCTAGGTCTGTTCACCGGCCGCGTTCGCAACGTGGAGGAGTTTCCGGGGCGATGGCCCATGACCCCTGGGGGCATAGGTTTAGTTTGGCGTGCTGACCTCTCTATTAAGCCTAGGTCGGGATGCGGCGTATTGTTTGGCCGAGGCTGGGCATGACCCAGGAAAGTGTGTCCGGCCGGAGTTAATCGAGCGTGGTGGATAAGTTGGTACACCCCTGCAGGGAAGAAAACATCTATCAATAGCCTGTCCTATAGTAACAGACACTTGGAGTTGTATCCCGATCGATACAACTAGAACTGGATACTTGTGATGAGAACTGGATGGTGATGAGAATTGGCTTATGATGACACTTGGATAGTATGGCTCTGGGATTGCTTTCTCGCAGGGAGTCGAGAAAGGATCTCTGGCCGAGGTTGATAACACCACTACTACTTTACTTTATGCTACTCTACTTCCTCCTGTTGCTGCAAGATGGTGGTTTCCAGAAGATGCTAGTCTTCGATAGGACTAGGTTTTCCCCTCTATTCTGGCTTTTCTGCAGCCCAGTCCACATATACAGCCTTCCTTTGATAATGTTTCATATGTAGTGTAGATCCTTGCTTGCGAGTACTTTGGATGAGTACTCACGGTTGCTTTGCTCCCCTTTCCCCCTTTCTTCTCCTTTCCGGTTGATGCAACCAGATGTCGGAGCCCAGGAGCCAGTTGCCACCGCCGATGCCTGCTACTACGTGGAGACCGCTGACGACCAGGAATAGTTAGGAGGCTCCCAGGCAGGAGGCCTTGCCTCTTCGATCGTGTTGGCTTTGTGCTAGCCTTCTTAAGGCAAACTTGCCTAACTCATGTCTGTACTCAGATATTTTTGCTTCCGCTGACTCTTGTGTTTTCGAGCTTATGTATTCGAGCCCTCAAGGCCCCTGGCTTGTAATATAAAGCTTGTATTATTTTTAATTTGTGTCTAGAGTTGTGTTGTGATATCTTCCCGTGAGTCCTTGATCTTGATCGTACACATTTGCGTGTATGATTAGTGTACGATTGAATCGAGGGCGTCACAGAACTCCGCCAGGACTTTGCTCTGGATCGTCAAAGTACTTTCAAACTTCAAACCAAAGCTCGACAGCTCCAAGGCCCACTCCACAATCCTCCCGGTTGCGTCTGGGTTATGCAATATCCGTTGCAACGGGAGGCGGGTGACGACAGTGATCTCGTGGGCTTGGAAGTAATGACGCAGCTTCCTCGAGGCCATAAGGAGGCCGAAGAGCAATTTCTGCACACCAGAGTACCTTGACCTAGCCCCCTGCAAGAGGGAGCTGACAAAGTAAACCGGGTGCTGCACCATCTTCTTCTTCTGCACCACTTCATTTGGCCGCGCGGGCCCTATCCCGATGGCGTCAGACTCTGCCGGGGGCCTTGCCTTGCCAGCACCAGGCCCTGCCGGGGGAATCTCTGGCCCGCCATCCGCTAGTCCTGCCATTGCCACTGCCTCTTCGTCAACCTCCCTCTGTGCCACAAGCACGGCGCTGACCTCTTGATTCGTCGCTGCTAGATACAGCAGCAACGACTCTTGGGGTTTAGGCGCAACTAGTACTGGTGTAGAGGAGAGGTATCTCTTCAGATCGTGCAGTGCCGCTTCGGCCTCTGGGGTCCACTCTATTGGGCCTGCCTTTTCAAGATTTTGAAGAAGGGAAGGGCACGCTCAGCAGACTTGGAGATGAATCGGCTCATGGTGGCAACGCAGCCGATGAGCCGACGCACATCCTTGATCCACTTGGGCGCCTCAATCTGCTTGATAGCCTTGATCTTGTTTGGGTTCGCCTCGATCCCATGCTGTGACACAAAGAACCTGAGAAGCTTGCCGGACGGAACTCTGAAGACACACTTCTCAGGGTTCAACTTGAGGTTGATCTTGCGCGGGTTTGCAAACGTCTCTTCTAAGTCTTGTACAAGTGTTGCCTTGTCCTTGGTTTTGACCAGTATGTCATCCATATATGCTTCCATATTTCTATGTAGCTGGGGCTCAAAACCAATTTGGACTGCTCTTGCAAACGTTGAGCCAGCACTCTTCAACCCGAAAGGCATCCGTAAAAAGCAATATGTATCACATGGGGTGATGAATGTTGTCTTCTCTTCGTCCTCTTTTGTCATCAAGATCTGATGGTAGCCCGAGTAGGCGTCGAGGAATGATAACAGATCACACCCGGCCGTGGAGTCAACAATCTGGTCGATGCGCGGCAACAGGAAGGGGTCCTTAGGACAAGCCTTATTGATATCTGTGTAGTCAATACACAGCCTCCACTTCCCGTTTGCCTTGCGCACCACGACCGGATTGGCCAACCACGTCGGATGGAGCACTCCCCTCACCAAGCCTGCTGCTTCCAACTTCCTAATCTCCTCTGTGATGAACTCCTGTCGTTCCAAAGCTTGCTTCCTGACCATCTACTTGACGGGTCACGCATGGGGGCAGACAGCAAGATGGTGCTCAATCACTTCCCTGGGAACGCCGGGGATGTCGGAAGCTTGCCATGCAAACACACCGACATTCGCCCACAGGAAAGTGACGAGCGCACTTTCCTATTTGCTGTCGAGGGTGGAGCTTATGGTGAAAGCCCCTCCCGTGCCATCCTCCTTGATGGACACCTTCTTGGCCTCTGGCGGTGCAGCTCTGGATTTCTTGCTCTTGCCGGTGGAGCTCTCTGGCACCTCCTCGACGGTAGCGCAACACTCCAAAGAGGTGCGCTTGCCGGAGTGGGCGCGGGAGGTCCTACCGGTCTTCTTCTTCCCTCCCGGGGCTTCAGCGGCAGGAGCAAGTGCCTTAGCGGCAGCTGCTGCAATTGCTTCCCGGTAGAGTAGGTCGGCGTAGATCAGCGCGTCCTTCTTGTCGCAGGGGACGGTGGTGATGGTCATCGGCCCAGGCATCTTCAGCGTGTTGTAGGCGTAATGCGACGCCGCCATGAACTTGGCTAGTGCCGGGCGGCCGAGGATACCGTTGTAGGGCAAAGGGATCTCGGCTACATCGAAGACAATCCTCTGCGTCCTGTAGTTCAACTCGCCTCCAAACGTCACAGGCAACGTGACCTTCCCCTTCGGCTGGCTCCTTCCCAGGTTGACCCCTTGAAACGTGCCCATCTCCTCGAGGTCTCCATCAGGAATTTGCAGCCTTTTGATCACAACGGGTGAGATCAGGTTCAGACCGGCCCCGCCGTCAACCAGCATCTTGTTCACCTTGAGGTTGCGTATCATTGGCGAGACCAACAACGGCAAACACCCGACCAAGTTGTGCGATCAGGGTTGTCCTCGGCCTCAAAGATGATGGGCGTGCTGGACCACTTCAGCGGCCTCTCAGCGTCGAACGATGGCTCTGCTGCTGTAATCTCACGCGCCCATTGCTTGAGCTGGCGGTGGGAAGTATGCAACGAGGTGCCACCATCGACGCACATGGCCTCCTAGCCTTCTGAAACTCATGCTCGCCGGACTCGTCGTCCTCGTCATGATCGTCGTCTTCCTGCTTCTTGTCGCGGCCCCGAGCGGGCCTCTCTTGCTGGTTATCCTTGCCGCGGCGGCCTCCTTGGACGCCACGCTTCTTGCCGAATCCTTCGGCACCATCCTGGCCCTTCTCCTTGCCCCGCCTCTCATACTTGGCTTTCTGCTTCTCAGCAAGCAGCTCGACTTGTCGGCAGTTCTGGAGGTCATGGCCCTTGGTGCAGTGGATCTTGCAGTATTGCTTGTTGGAGCCTCCTGGCTTGTCAGCAGCCGCCACGGCCCGGGAAGCGGCGCACCCGGCAATCTCCTTGCCGGGGTCGTGTGCCTTGGCCTTCTTGGCAGCGCCGGTGTCGTTGGATCCCTCGATGGCAAGCAAGACCTTACCCTTGCGTTTCCTGTTGCGACGCTGATCCTTCTTCGTCGGGGCGGCGGTGTCTTCGTCAGTAGAGTCGGTTTCCACGCCGGCGTCCTCCCCGGGGTACTTCCTCCCCTCTTCAGCCCGAGCGCATCTATCGGCCAGAACATAGAGTTCGGCCACATCCTTGACCTTGTTCATCACCAGCTCTTCACGCATCTTGCAGTTGCGCACATTCTGATGGAACGCGCTGATCACGGCGGCTAGATGAACAACTGGGATGTTGTATTGCACCCGGCTGAACCTCTGTATGTACTTGCGCAGGTTTTCACCTTCCTTCTGGGGAATGATATGCAAATCACTCGCCTGGCCATGAGCTTGGTGGCCTCCAGTGAAGGCACCAACGAACTCATGACACAGATCCGACCAAGAAGAAATGGAATCCGCCGGCAAGTGCATCAACCAAGACATGACATTGGGCTTCAGGGCCAAAGGGAAGTAATTGGCAAGTATCTTGTCGTCACGAGCTCCAGCGGCTTGCATCGCGATGGTGTAGATACTGAGGAACTCCGACGGGTGGGTCTTGCCGTTGTACTTCTCGCCGACGTCGGGCTTGAATGTGCGGTGGGACGGCCACTGGAACTGCCGCAGCTCACGGGTAAAGGCTGGGCAACCCACCTCGTAAGGTAGGCCGCCAGAGCCTCCCGGTGCTGGGTGGTCCATAGCGGGCCCCGCCCACCTATCTGACTGGTGGCGTGTATCGCGCCGGCGCTCGATGGTGGTCCGAGCGTCTTCATGGGCTCGCTCCCGAAGAACTTGGCGTTGGTCGCGGTGGGTCTGTGGATCGGACGACGCTATGGGAATATTATCACAAGCATCATCGCGATGGATCGACACCCGCGGCGGCTGGCGTGGAGGAGGAGAGTGCATTGTGGCCGCAGCACCTCCGACCCCTCCACCGCTGGCGTGTGGTGGCTCGACGGAGCGCCGGCCTGAGGGCCCCGCTGGCTGTGGCTCATCTTTGTTGGCGACGTCGACGAGGCTCCGGATAGTGGCTCTCCACTCGTCGAGCTTCTCCGCAGCAGGAGGGAAGTCGAGGAGCAGCTGCGCGCGCGCCAAAGCTTCTGCTGGCGTAGGTGGCGGCGAAAGCTACGTGGACCGTGGCGCGCTTCGACTTCTAACCATGTTAGAAGGAGCTCTGTCACGGCCCGGCGGCTGTGTGCCATTTTCGCCAGCACTTCGGCAGGCATGCTGGCCTCCTTCGTCCCGTAAATGATGCACAAGACTCTTCCCACGGCGGTGTCCAGGGTCACCGGCGTGGAGACGCTGCTCGTCGCGCACACCCTAGGAAGAGCATGCTGTGGGCGCCGGGGTGGGCGTCCTGGAGGTCGCCGCGCCGCCCGTGGGTGGCATGGCGACGCCCCCGGAGGGCCCCGCGCCGCCTGCGGGGGGCCCATCTCCGTCTCTGGATTTTTCGGCGTGCGGCCCATCGTCTGGCGCACGAACGACGCCGCTCGCCGGGCTCTGACCGCCAGAGCGATGTTGGTGCTCACGGGCCGCGCCTCGGGTCCTGTCCGCGACTGGCCCGCTGTTCGCCCGGACCGGTACGGGCCGCCCGGCCCCCGACAAACCGACCGCCATGAACGCCTTCTTCTTGGGAGCCATGACGATGAAGAACTGCTAGGCTAACTGCAGACCGGATTTTCACAACTGCACCCCCCTACCTGGCGCGCCAAATATGTCGGTGGAAACGACACCTATGGAATAACTAGGATCCCTTCTACGGTTGGCGGGCGCAAGGTTGTGCAAAGAGCGGGTCTGACAGGAAGCACACAGATCGTTTACCCAGGTTCGGGCCGCGAAGGTGTGTAATACCCTAGTCCTGCTTTGGTGGATGTATTAGAGTGTTCTTGTGTTCTTGAGCTAGCTGCGGGGTGTAACTTGCCCAAAAGATCCGAATCCTCCTCCTGGACGCCTCGAGCCTCCTTTTATAGGCAAAAGGGGTCACCACAGTGGCACACAGGAGGTGGAAAGGTGTACAGTGGATGAGTCTATCCTCTGGCACCGTCGGACAAACGCATTTAATGCGCTTCCGACGTGTCCCTCTCGCTTTATCGGGGACGGCAAGGAAGCACGTCCCAGCTGTCGCCGCCTCGCCTAGCTTTGACACGCGCCCAAGCTAACGAGGCATTGCGGCGCCATGTTGGCTGGCTGCTGGGATGGTGTGGTGGCAGAGCCTTCACGATGGGTCGCATGCCATCACGCAGGTGCTTGCTGAGTCGGTGTAGAGGCCGCCCGTCGCCACGCATGTGCGTGCCCAGCTGGTCGAGCTAGCAGCTGCTTGGGGATGGTGGTGGAGTCTTGGCTGGTGCGGGCCTGGCTGTGGCCCTGCTGATGCCCCCGGCAAGGGTCTTGCCAGGGACCCGGCAAGGGTGTTGCCACGGCGCTGCGGTCGTCCCCGGCAAGGCGCTTGCCGGGGGTCTTGTGGATTTCCTCGGCTAGGATCCCGCCGAGGGTCGTCGTCTTCTGGTCCTCACCTGATCTCGTGTATTTATGATCTTCACAAAGATCAGCATGCCACCACGGAGGTGCCTCTCGAGCCCTAGTCCCAAGGTAGTTGTTGGCGGTGGAACCCTTGGGCTCAAGGAAAGCGCGCTCCACTGGCGTTAGGCAAGTTGCCCCGGCAAGACTCTTGCTGGGGCTGCGGAGGCCGCCCCGGCAAGGGTCTTTCCGGGGGGGGTCTACCTCGCCCTCTTTCTCTTTGTGTTTCTGGTCTTGGCGTTGCCCTGGTTGTCTCGTGCTTTTGGCTTCTCTCCGGCTTCCCTCCTCTGCCCTGCTAAGTGTGGCCGTGGCGCGCGGCTCTGACTGCCCATGCACAAGTAAAGGGGTCAAAGGAGAGCCCCTACTTTTGTACACCGACAATAAGGGTCTGAATGTCTCCACAATCTTAGACCTACATCTTTTCTCTCCTTCATGTTTTCAGCCACTGGGTGATTGTCATCATAATCAAGGATTTTGGGCTTCAATTCTCTGGGCACTTGGGCTTCTTCTACTTCAGGCACTAGGGCATTGTTCTTTTCAGCAGCTGGTATATTTCTGGTGCTCCTCTTTGGTGCAGACTTGGTGGCTGGAGCAGTGGCTTTGGGGGAAGTCTTGGGCTTTGATGGAGCAGCCCCAGACTTGATGGCATCCCCCATCAGCTTCTGAGCTTTAGGTGCTGGTGCAGCATTCTCTTCTTCCTTTTCTTCCTCATTAGACTGAATCATCATTCAGGGATTTCCAATAACTCTTGCCATAGTTTTCTTGACCCTTTCTTTCCTCTTCTTGCCTTCACCAGCTGAGGGAGTCCTGGACTAAGGGGTCCTCGGGCGTCCGGGCTATGTGATATGGGCCGGATTGATGGGTCGTGAAGATACAAGATCAAGGACCTTCCCCCGTGTCCGGATGGGACTCTCCTTTGTGTAGGTGGCAAGCATGACGTCCGGATGTGTAGTTTCCTTCTTCTGTAAACCGACCTTGTGCAACCCTAGCCCCCTCTGGTGTTTATATAAACCAGAGGGTTTAGTCTGTAGGGCAATCAGAATTCATACAGGCTAGACATCTAGGGTTTAGTCATTACGATCTCGAGGTAGATCGACTCTTGTAACCCCTATACCCATCATAGTCAATCAAGCAGGAAGTTGGGTATTACCTCGATTAAGAGGGCCCGAACCTGGGTAAACATCGTGTCCCCCGCCTCTTGTTACCTTCGATCCTCAGACGCACAGTTCGGGACCCCCTACCCGAGATCGGCCGGTTTTCACAGCGACATTGGTGCTTTCATTGGGAGTTCCTCTGTGTTGTCGATAGAAGGATCGATGGCTCGCCTTGTCGTCAACGACAAAATCACCTCTGGAAGGGCCTTAGTTCCTGGGCAGATCCTCCAGATCGGCAATTTCACCATAGGCGCCCGCCCGACCATTAAGCCCAAGGCGGTCTCCCGGATTGCCGAAAATCACCTCCGCATCAACCCCGAAAGCGTCGATAAGATGGATCCGGCAGATATCTCGTCTTTAAACGAATTTCTAGATCGCATCGCCGCCCTGGGGGTCGCAACGGATTACAATCTGATTGGGCTTAAACCCGATCAGAGGGAAATCAGGTCCCCACCGGTCACCCACCTAGTGACTGTCGTGGAAGAGCAAGTCGAGGATGCTGCTCCTCCTATGCTAAAAACAAGCTATGTTCGGATCTCCAAGCCCCACGAGCCGGACACTCATCTTCGAGAAGAGATCATCTACCCTCCGAGCATGGAATCAGGCGTTGAACCTAAAAACCCCCAGGACACTCCGGATCCTGGGCCAACGACCTTAGAAATCTTTCAAAATCCGGATTCCGTGGTGGGTCAAGGCTCGGATTTAAGCCCACCCGCCCACCACAATCAATACTCTCCAAGCAATTCCATTCCCCCGGACATATGCAACTTAATGTACATACGATAGCAACCACAGGAAACAGTCCACCACTTTTGGGCTAGATTCCTACTTGTTAAAAACAAGATTAAAAATTGTTGCGACGATGATGCTGTATCAGTCTTTTGCCGCAACTGTATGGACGAGGGGATCCTCAATGCCCTCAATCGACGCCGCATACTGCACTTTGCAGATTTGGCACATATAGTACAGAAGTACTGCACAATGGAAAGCGCTTGGAAAGCCCAGACAGCTCGGTGGGAACCACTGGCCTTTAAGCCACCCACCGACTGGGCAAAAAGGATGCACCCTTACGGGACACCTGATCATTACTTCACGGAAAGGAAAATTAAACCCTTACCAGAACACAGAACTGTCCTCGATGAATGGCTTGACAAACCCTGTCAGATACGCGCGATGCCAAATTCCGAACCAACCCATAGCCTTCGGGCATGTTGGATACTCTGGCAGGTGGCTAAAAGCGGTGAGGCTATCCTCACCAACACTACCCCGGTAAGGTACTCCCCCGAAGATAACGATCTCAGTGTGTTTACTGTCTTCGAGACCTTTTCTTCAAACAATCAGTGTAAAAGGGCGCTCCGCGACCTTGCCGAAGTCAATCACGTAGCCGCAATAAATCCTTGGAACGATATGACGATAACCTTCAACGCTAATGATGAACCAAGGGCCCGATCAGTCCGAGCACCAGCCGCTTTGGTTCTAAACCCAATTGTAGACGGCTTTCGCCTCACTAAAGTGCTCATGGACGGCGGCAGCGGACTGAACCTCATCTATGAAGACACGCTCGATAAAATGCAAATAGACAAGAGCCGCATCGAGCAGAGCAGTACAACCTTTCGAGGTATTATCCCCAGCCGAGAAGCACGGTGTTCGGGAAAAATAAAACTTGATGTGGTATTCGGCACGCCGGAGAACTACAGGTCCGAAGAATTAATCTTCCAGGTAGCACCTTTCAACAGTGGATATCATGCCCTGTTAGGCGAGATGCATTCACACGCTTTCAAGCCATACCTCATTATGGGTACATGAAGCTCAAAATGCCAAGGCCCAATGGTGTTATCACTATCGCCAGTGATCCGGACATAGCACTCCGCGCCGAAAACAAAACCGCATCCTTGGCCCTTGAGGCACTGTCCGAAGCCCTTGCGGCCGAGGAGCTCATCGCTCTGCGTTCCACAGTGGATAGAGATGACGTAATTCTTGATAAAAGGCCTAAATCCACTTCTTTCAAGCCTGCAGACGAAATAGTCAAATTCCAAGTCCACCCAACGGATCCCAATAAAACAGCAGCCATTGGGGCACGGCTGGATCCGGCGGTCGACCCCGCTCTAAGAGCATTCCTGGGCGAGAATTGGGACATTTTCTCCTGGCACCCTTCGGATATGCCAGGAATCCCACGCAGATTGGCCGAACACAACCTCAATATAATAAAGGGGTTCAAGCCAGTTAAGCAAGCACTACGGCGATTTTCTGAACCCAAGCGGCAAGCTATGGGGGAGGAGCTAGCCAAACTACTCGAAGCCGGGTTTATTTGAGAAATAAAACACCCGGATTGGCTAGCAAACCTGGTCCTGGTGCCAAAGAAGGACAAATCCTGGCGCCTTTGTGTCGATTTTAAAGACCTTAATAAAGCTTGCCCTAAGGACCGCTTTGAAGGAAATATGCCCTAGAGGCAATAATAAAGTTGTTATTTATATTTCCTTATATCATGATAAATGTTTATTATTCATGCTAGAATTGTATTAACCGGAAACTTAGTACATGTGTGAATATATAGACAAACTAAGTGTCACTAGTATGCCTCTACTTGACTAGCTCGTTGAATCAAAGATGGTTAAGTTTCCTAGCCATAGACATGAGTTGTCATTTGATTAATGGGATCACATCATTAGAGAATGATGTGATTGACTTGACCCATTCCTTTAGCTTAGCATTTGATCGTTTAGTATATTGCTATTGCTTTCTTCATGACTTATACATGTTCCTATGACTATGAGATTATGCAACTCCCGAATACCGGATGAACACTTTGTGTGCTACCAAACGTCACAACGTAACTGGGTGATTATAAAGGTGCTCTACAGGTGTCTCCGAAGGTACTTGTTGGGTTGGCATAGATCGAGATTTGGATTTGTCACTCCGATTGTCGGAGAGGTATCTCTGGGCCCTCTCGGTAATACACATCACTATAAGCCTTGCAAGCAATGCAACTAATGAGTTAGCTGCGGGATGATGTATTACGGAACAAGTAAAGAGACTTGCCGGTAGCGAGATTGAACTAGGTATTGAGATACCGACGATCGAATCTCGGGCAAGTAAAATACCGATGACAAAGGGAACAACGTATGTTGTTATGCGGTTTGACCGATAAAGATCTTCGTAGAATATGTAGGAGCCAATATGAACATCCAGGTTCCGCTATTGGTTATTGACCAGAGACGTGTCTCGGTCATGTCTACATAGTTCTCGAACCCGTAGGGTCCGCACGCTTAACGTTTAGTGACGATCGGTATTATGAGTTTTTGTGTTTTTATGTACCGAAGGTAGTTCGGAGTCCCGGATATGATCACGGACATGTCGAGGAGTCTCGAAATGGTTGAGACGTAAAGATCGATATATTGGACGACTATGTTCGGACACCGGAAGTGTTTCGGGAGGTTTCGGACATATACCGGAGTACCGGGGGTTACCGGAACCGCCCGGGGAGTATATTGGGCCTAATGGGCCTTAGTGGGAGAAGAGGAGGGGCGGCCAGGGCAGCCGCGCGCCCCCTCCCCCTCTAGTACGAATTGGACAAGGAGGGGGGGCGGCGCCCCCCTTTCCTTCTCTCCATCTCTCCCTTCCTTCCCCTCTCCTACTCCTACTTAGAAGGGGGGAGTCCTACTCCCGGTGGGAGTAGGACTCCTCATGGGGCGCGCCATAGGAGGCTGGCCCCCTCCCCCTCCTCCACTCCTTTATATACGGGGAGGGGGCACCCCTTGGAGACACAACAATTGATCATTGATCTTTTAGCCGTGTGCGGTGCCCCCCTCCACCATAATCCACCTCGATCATATCATAGCGGTGCTTAGGCGAAGCCCTGCGTCGGTAGCATCATCATCACCGTCATCACGCCGTCGTGATGACGGAACTCTCCCTCGAAGCTCTGCTGCATCGAAGTTCATGGGACATCACCGAGCTGAACGTGTGCTGAACTCGGAGGTGCCGTGCGTTTGGTACTTGGATCGGTCTGATCGTGAAGACGTACGACTACATCAACCGCGTTCTCATAACCCTTTCGCTTACGGTCTACAAGGGTACGTGGACGACACTCTCCCCTCTCGTTGCTATGCATCACCATGATCTTGCGTGTGCGTAGATTTTTTTTTTGAAATTACTACGTTCCCCAACAGTGGTATAAGAGCCAGGTTTATGCGTAGATGTTATATGCACGAGTAGAACACAAATAAATTGTGGGCGATACAAGTCATACTGCTTACCAGCATGTCATACTTTGATTCGGCGGTATTGTTGGACGAAGCGGCCCGGACCGACATTACGCGTACGCTTACGCGAGACTGGTTCTACCGACGTGCTTTGCACACAGGTGGCTGGCGGGTGTCAGTTTCTCCAACTTTAGTTGAATCGAGTGTGGCTACGCCCGGTCCTTGTGATGGTTAAAATAGCACATACTTGACGAAATATCGTTGTGGTTTTGATGTGTAGGTAAGAACGGTTCTTGCTCAGCCCGTAGCGGCCACGTAAAACTTGCAACAACAAAGTAGAGGACGTCTAACTTGTTTTTGCAGGGCATGCTGTGATGTGATATGGTCAAGACATCATGCTAAATTTTATTGTATGAGATGATCATGTTTTGTAACAGAGTTATCGGCAACTGGCAGGAGCCATATGGTTGTCGCTTTATTGTATGAAATGCAATCGCCATGTAATTGCTTTACTTCATCACTAAGCGGTAGCGATAGTCGTAGAAGCAATAGTTGGCGAGACGACAACGTTGCTATGATGGAGATAAAGGTGTCGCGCCGGTGACGATGGTGATCATGACGGTGCTTTGGAGATGGAGATCAAAGGCACAAGATGATGATGGCCATATCATATCACTTATATTGATTGCATGTGATGTTTATCTTTTATGCATCTTATTTTGCTTAGATCGATGGTAGCATTAATAGATGATCTCTCACTAAATTTCAAGGTATAAGTGTTCTCCCTAAGTATGCACCGTTGCAAAAGTTCGTCGTGCCGAGACACCACGTGATGATCGGGTGTGATAAGCTCTACGGTCACATACAACAGGTGCAAGCCAGTTTTGCACACGCAAAATACTCGGGTTAAACTTGACGAGCCTAGCATATGCAGATATGGCCTCGGAACACTGAGACCGAAAGGTCGAGCGTGAATCATATACTAGATATGATCAACATAGTGATGTTCACCATTGAAAACTACTCCATCTCACGTAATGATCGGACATGGTTTAGTTGATATGGATCACGTGATCACTTAGATGATTAGAGGGATGTCTATCTAAGTGGGAGTTCTTAAGTAATTTGATTAAATTGAACTTTAATTTATCATGAACTTAGTACCTGATAGTATTTTGCATGTCTATGTTGTTGTAGATAGATGGCCCGTGTTGTTGTTCCGTTGAATTTTAATGTGTTCCTTGAGAAAGCAAAGTTGAAAGATGATGGTAGCAATTACACGGACTGGGTCCGTAACTTGAGGATTATCCTCATTGCTGCACAGAAGAATTACGTCCTGGAAGCACCGCTAGGTGCCAAACCCGCTGCAGGAGCAACGCCAGATGTTATGAACGTCTGGCAGAGCAAAGCTGATGACTACTCGATAGTTCAGTGTGCCATGCTTTACATCTTAGAACCGGGACTTCAACGACGTCTTGAACGTCATGGAGCATATGAGATGTTCCAGGAGTTGAAGTTAATATTTCAAGCAAATGCCCGGATTGAGATATATGAAGTCTCCCATAAGTTCTACAGCTGCAAGATGGAGGAGAATAGTTCTGTCAGTGAGCATATACTCAAAATGTCTGGGTATAACAATCACTTGATTCAACTGGGAGTTAATCTTCCGGATGATAGTGTCATTGACAGAATTCTTCAATCACTGCCACCAAGCTACAAGAGCTTCGTGATGAACTATAATATGCAAGGGATGGATAAGACCATTCCCGAGCTCTTCGCGATGCTAAAGGTTGCGGAGGTAGAAATCAAGAAGGATCAAGTGTTGATGGTCAACAAGACCACCTGTCGTGGAATTGTCACGGCAGATGTCCTAGGGTGAGGACTTAGTCGTGAAGCCAGCGCATCTATGTAGTAGCTTGAGAGGGGTTGAGCGGAATCGAGAGACGCAACACAAGACGAGGATTTAGACAGCTTCGGGCCCCAGGAAACATCATCCGGTAACAACCCTACATGCTGTTTGAGGCTAGGTCTCATTATCATCACGAGAGAGTCGCCGGTAAACTGGCTCTTTGTGTCTAGCCCTAGAGATTGTTTCTTCTTGCTTGTCTCTTTGGGGAGCCCTGCCCCTTCTTATATATGTTGAAGGGGCGGGTTACATGTGGAGTCCTATTAGGATTAGGACTAGTCTATCTCTAATACAAACCGGATACAAGTCCTGGTCTTTAACTCCTTGTAAGATAATATTCTTCACGCCTTTCCTCTTAAACCGGCCCGCCATTAATATAAACCGGCCCTCTGGGCCTTGGGCCTTGTCATCCATCTGTCCCCGCCCGCCGGGTTACCAGCGAGTTATAATGTCCAGGAAGGTTGCTTGTAAACCGCCAGCTCAGGGCAGGTACCCAGTGAATCGCCAAGTGACAGCATGATCTCAAATAAACCGCCAAGTCCGGCCAGGTTATACTTCCGGCCGGTTTACGCCGCGGGGTATATCCCCGACATTAGCCCCCAGTTTAATTTGGATTTATCCATGTTAAACTGATCCTGTAAAACAAACACAAGAACAAATTTGACAGATTATGCTCCGGGTTAAGAATTCTTGTAAACCGGCATCTAATCATCCTTAAGTCCTTGTCATTTCCTCCTTCTAGAAAATCCGGGTCAACAAGCCAGCTTCATACTCAATTTGCTGACATTGGTTTCTCATAGAGAAATATTGTGAAGAATAATCCACTTGAGTCGGCTTCCAAAGCGCCGGTTTAAGAAATATGGGTCTTGAAATACTCATCTGATATTCAGCCGGTTTGAAGATGTAAAACTTGCCGGTTTATGATTACCACCATTGTCGGGTTATAAAAACTGATAATTCCGGGTCATGATTGCTGCCAACGCCGGTTCATGATTGTTGCCAACGCCGGTTCATGATTGTTACCAACACCGGTTTATGATTTGATGACACCGGGTTATGATTGTTGCAGACACCGGGTCATAATGATTGGTGACGCCAGGTTAATCTGGTTTGCTCAAAACCGAGATTTTGAAAACATTTCTCCTTATATCTGTATTACCTGTAGCCCCCAAGTCTTGAGCAGAACAAAGTGATGACTTAAGACTTACTTCAATATGAATACTGCCACTTTGAAGAAATCCATGTTGTTCATCTCTAGTAAAACACTGAATACTCCATATATGTAGCCCCCAAGGGCCGGGTTGTCATGCTTGCAGCAACCTGGGACTTGTAATTGCTTATAAAAACTTCAATCAGTGTAGCCCCCAAGGGACGGCTTAGTAAGATAATACTGAACCGGGATTTGATATATACTTCAATGAAAATAACATCTTATAATGTAGCTTCCATCGTAGGGCTTGAACCCACGTCCACAAGGTTAAGAGCTTTGTGCTTTACCAACTGAGCAATGAACCCTTTAATATAATGGATTAAGGCTTGTATACCTTGAATGTTTGACAGGAGCAATTGGTAGCCCCCAAGGGCCGGCTCATTATGATGTGATGAGTTGGGTCTTCAATAAGGCCAATAAAAAGTGACTTTGCATTAGCCCCCAAGTGTCATGGTGCATGCTTGCAGCGACATGAGACTTGCATGTAATCTCAATTTGAATAATGTAGCCCCCAAGTGCCGGGTTGTAAGCCTGCAGCAACTCGGGACTATTCCTTCCATTGTAGAATAAATCATATCCTTTGATAAAATAATAGCCATTGCGCTAAAGCGACTTTGAAAACCTCAATAATACCGGATACTAATAACCATAATAAAAATCCAGCCATGTTGGCTATTCAAGATAATATAATCTGGTATGAAAACCTTATTCATTCAATATCATAATGAAAATTCAGCCAAGTTTGGCTATTTGAATAATATAACCCAATGATTTATAAGCGCATGATTCCAATGGCACAATCCCAATATATACTGGCGACTTATAATCCAAAGCCAGGCCGGTTTAATAAACACCGGATAATTTCTCATCATATACTGGCGACTTATCGTCTTAAAGCCAGGCCGGTTTAATAAACACCGGAGAATTTATCATCATACTGGCGACATATAGTTGAAAGCCAGGCCGGGTTAATAAACACCAGTGATTTATAATCATGCTTTATTCAACCTGTTTCTGCATACAACAAGTTTAAAGTGTCCTGGCGGTTTACCGCCGGACGGGTCATAATGCCCAACATATAACCCGGGTTTATAACCAAGGCTGCACTTAAGAATAATCAAATATGAAATATATCATACCTGTGACATTGAATCACATCATTGGTTTACCAACTTTTTGTAATAAGGGTGATAACCCCAATCTTGAGTACTGATAACTCCTTCCATATTGTGCCGGTTTATGATAAAACCATACCGGGTTGTGATAAACACCGGATTAACCATATATAAAACTGGCGACTTGTAGTCAAAACCAGACCGGGTTGATAATCTCCAGATTATGACTGATCATATACTGACAACTTGTAGTTGACAGCTTAACCGGGTTGATAAACGCCGGTTTGAAAACATCACAAATCTTATCAAAAGAAAGAGAAACTTAGCAAAAGGCAAATAAAACCGTTGTAGTCGAGGCTTTTCACAGGCTGCCAGGCCCCAAATTTGATCAAGAGGTGTAGCTATGGTTCGGGTACGACCAAGCCCCCAAGTGACCAATAAGATAAGCCCATAAGGTAGGATACCCATGTTTGAACCGCGCATCATGGCAACAGGTCCTCTTCGGCAACCTTTAACTTTTCGCAAGAGATAAATTCTTCTTGAACCGGGATTTTGAACCGGATATTGAGAGCTTCAAAGCTTTGTGAGACACATCTTTCACTTGAACCGGATTTTAAACCGGAATCTTTATTTTCAGCCGGAAATTTTCTGACGGCATTTAAACTCGAACTTGCGAGAGATTAATTCTTTTTTGAACTGGACATTTTCAAACCGGATTTGAGAGCTTCAGAGCATTGTGGGAGAATAGATTTCCCTTGAACCGGATTGTAAACCGGATATTTGAGAGCTTCAGAGCTTTGTGGGAGAACAGATTTCCCTTGAACCGGATTGTAAACCGGATATTTGAGAGCTTCAGAGCTTTGTGGGAGAACAGATTTCCCTTGAACCGGATTGTAAACCGGATATTTGAGAGCTTCAGTGAGACTGACTTTCCTTGAGCCGGATTTTAAACCGGGATCCTTTCTGATGACCCGGAACTTCTTCATTGAGCCGGGATTTTGTAACTGTCATATACTTTCTAAGCCGGAAATTTTTTGACGGCCTTTAAATTTTCATCAATATAACAGTAGCCACCGGGACCGGGTTATCTGTCCCTCCATCGTCCTGGGGTTCTTTAAATTTGCTGAAACTGGCAAGATTTGCTAAATCATGTCATCGTAGCCCCCGAGTCTCAAAGGTGACTCGAGGAGTTGTTGAGATTCTCCATATTTTGACCGTGATATAAACCGGCATAACTTGTATATCATTGGTGTTGATAGCACGATGTGAATCCATAGAAGGTTGAGGTGACTGTGGCGGGTTATAAATGATCCCGTATGAGCCGTGTCAGCAACTCGGCCAATGGTTCCTTCCAACTCGCGATTTGAAGTTAACAAAACTGTAGTGGCGGCGACTTATGCGCCTTCCCATTGAGCCATCTAGTGCAGACGGCGGTTGATAATATATGATAATTTGCCTCCAATTTGTTGAAAGAAAAACTGGGCTACCCAAGCTGTGACTTGCTCATACTCAATAACCAGCTCATGCAGACAGGTGCGGCCCGGTATGTTGATGTAGACCAGGCCGCGAGAGACGGATGACAAGGACGACCGCAGCATCAGAGGCGGCTCAGACAGATGACTCAGCCGCGGCATTGTAAACCGACACGGACGGGCGAGTTAATCGCGGGCGCAGTCCCGACAAGCTGATGTAAACCGGGCCACAGGGACGGCGACTTGCGCACGTTCATTCACCGGGTGGTATGACACGGACGAAACGCCGGTGTAGAACGTTGATAGCGCGTGCTCCGTGCCCGTAATATAACACCTCATTTGTAATGAACAATTGTCCTACGTCAAAAAATATCACACGCCAAAGTAATTGTTCACACAAAAATTAATATGTGATATGAAAACAAACTGGACGGATATCACCTGATGTTTTTTGTTCGGACAACGGATGATCCGTTCATTGCGACAGAGACGGTTTAGGCAGGTCGGCGACTCAATATGGTCCCGGCGATCCAAGCAGAAACCCTCCGGGTTATTCTCTGGGTCCTTAAACACCCGGCACGGGCGGTGCAGATACATACATCGCCTCCAACGCCGGTGCACGAGGCCGATTCATAACGTGGCCATGAGTTAATCGACCTGTGTATACACTAGCATACCTCGAAAAAATCTTTTGATAATATTAAATTATACCAAGTAAGAGTTTTAGAAAAATAGCACCTGATTGTGGTAGGGCCGGCTCAGGGCCAGCATCTCAGTGGAGGCGAGTCATCGGGGCAGCTGAACATGCAACAGGCGCGGCTCCATGAAGCCCTGGCGACTTAACACCCCGCAGGGGTGATTCAGTACTACCCCGGCGGCTCAGAAAGCAGCAGAGGCTGAACTGGCGGGCTGGCATGGCGCAGCAGGGCGCGGTGAAGCAGTGTTTGTAGCACAGCTGTGAAAACTTCCAGTGAAGCGGAGGCGTTGGCCGGGCAGCTTGTGGCAATTCACGGGGTCAGTGGAAGCGCAATGAGTCAAAGCAGTGATGGCGGCTCGGCGGCATCCAGCTCACACCTGCAGACCCGTTGACTCACAGCAACTAGTAGTAGAAGCTCAACATCGCGGTGGCTCACGGCCAAGCAACAACTCCTCCATCTTTTTTCCTCAAACATTGGTTGATGGCAAAAAAACAATCTTGTGCTTGTTGCGGAGATGCAGCGGACTACCGACCACACACGGTATATTTTAAACAGCCGCTGATTGGGACTTGAAACGCCAGGTAGTCTTCTGAACTGTATCTGACAGCCTTGGCTAAAAAACATCTTAGCTCCGAACCTCATACAAACACGGTCAGATGGTCGGACACGGAGAGCGTTCACACTTTTGATTTGACGGCCTTAGTACCAGCATCCAGTACCACGTTGATTTGATGTGATGGCTTGATGGATCAGTAGATGCAACGCTCAACAGCCATTGAAAATATGAACTATAATACTCTAGCAATGCTGCCTCCACGTGAGTAGTAGTACTTTAGTACGTGAACATGTTTTTGGCCTTCACCCGAAGGGAATATCACAAACAGACACGAGTTGATGCCTCGGAACTTGTAGTATGTCCAATCAGCAAAATAGACATATAGTAGAAACCGTCTTGGCGACTTGATGATCTGACCGTGTTGCAGCGGAAATTAATCTGTTTAGATGGATCACCTTGTCACGCGTGGCAGTGCACACATATGCAACCCTAACTCTCATCTTGACCCAATCTCGTATATGCCGTTCCGATCATCCGTCAACAACGTAAATCCTTCGATGCCAGCGGCAGGAAACTTCGCAGCGACCACATGGAATCTGTTTGTTTGATGTGGAGCCTTCAGCTCTGGCTCTTCATCATCCGGATGATCGTGAGCTTCTCGATCCTTGAGAAAGATCCCTCCAAGAACTCAACACCACCGTGCGCGAGCCCCACGGCGGGCGCCAACTGTCGTGGAATTGTCACGGCAGATGTCCTAGGGTGAGGACTTAGTCGTGAAGCCAGCGCATCTATGTAGTAGCTTGAGAGGGGTTGAGCGGAATCGAGAGACGCAACACAAGTCAAGGATTTAGACAGCTTCGGGCCCCGGGAAACAGCATCTGGTAACAACCCTACATGATGTTTGAGGCTAGGTCTCATTATCATCACGAGAGAGTCGCCGGTAAACCGGCTCTTTGTGTCTAGCCCTAGAGATTGTTTCTTCTTGCTTGTCTCTTTGGGGAGCCCTGCCCCTCCTTATATATGTTGAAGGGGCGGGTTACATGTGGAGTCCTATTAGGATTAGGACTAGTCTATCTCTAATACAAACCGGATACAAGTCCGGGTCTTTAACTCCTTGTAAGATAATATTCTTCATGCCTTTCCTCTTACCGGCCCGCCATTAATATAAACCGGCCCTCTGGGCCTTGGGCCTTGTCATCCGTCTGTCCCCGCCCGCCGGGTTACCAGCGAGTTATAATGTCCAGGAAGGTTGCTTGTACACCGCCAGGTCAGGGCGGGTACCCAGTGAATCGCCAAGTGTCAGCATGATCTCAAATAAACCGCCAAGTCCGGCCGGGTTATACTTCCGGCCGGTTTACGCCGCGGGGTATATACCCGACACCACCAGTTTGAAGAAAAATGGTAAAGGGAAGAAGGGGAACTTCAAGAAGAACGGCAAGCAAGTTGCTGCTCAAGTGAAGAAGCCCAAGTCTGGACCTAAGCCTGAGACTGAGTGCTTCTACTACAAACGGACTGGTCACTGGAAGCGGAACTGCCCCAAGTATTTGGCGGATAAGAAGGATGGCAATGTGAACAAAGGTATATGTGATATACATCTTATTGATGTGTACCTTACTAATGCTCGCAATAGCACCTGGGTATTTGATACTGGTTCTGTTGCTAATATTTGCAACTCGAAACAGGGACTACGGATTAAGCGAAGATTGGCTAAGGACGAGGTGACGATGCGCATGGGAAATGGTTCCAAAGTCGATGTAATCGCGGTCGACATGCTACCTCTACATCTACCTTCGGGATTAGTTTTAGACCTGAATAATTGTTATTTGGTGCCAGCGTTGAGCATGAACATTATATCTGGATCTTGTTTGATGCGAGACGGTTATTCATTTAAATCTGAGAAATAATGGTTGTTGAATTTATATGAGTAATATCTTTTATGGTCATGCACCCTTGAAGAGTGGTCTATTTTTGATGAATCTCGATAGTAGTGGTACACATATTCATAATATTGAAGCTAAAAGATGCAGAGTCGATAATGATAGTGCAACTTATTTGTGGCACTGCCGTTTAGGTCATATTGGTGTAAAGCGCATGAAGAAACTCCATTCTGATGGACTTTTGGAATCACTTGATTATGAATCACTTGGTACTTGCGAACCATGCCTCATGGGCAAGATGACTAAAACGCAGCTCTCCGGAACAATGGAGCGAGCAACAGATTTGTTGGAAATCATACATACTGATGTATGTGGTCCAATGAATGTTGAGGCTCGCGGCGGGTATCGTTATTTTCTCACCTTCACAGATGATTTGAGCAGATATGGGTATATCTACTTAATGAAACATAAGTCTGAAACATTTGAAAAGTTCAAAGAATTTCAGAGTGAAGTGGAAAATCATCGTAACAAGAAAATAAAGTTTCTGCGATCTGATCGTGGAAGAGAATATTTGAGTTACAAGTTTGGTCTTCATTTGAAACAATGCGGAATAGTTTCGCAACTCACGCCACCCGGAACACCATAGCGTAATGGTGTGTCCGAACGTCGTAATCGTACTTTACTAGATATGGTGCGATCTATGATGTCTCTTACTGATTTACCGCTATCGTTTTGGGGTTATGCTTTAGAGACGGCTACATTCACGTTAAATAGGGCACCATCTAAATCTGTTGAAATGACGCCTTATGAACTGTGGTTTGGCAAGAAACCAAAGTTGTCATTTCTTAAAGTTTGGGGTTGCGATGCTTATGTGAAAAAGCTTCAACCTGATAAGCTCGAACCCAAATCGGAGAAATGTGTCTTCATAGGATACCCAAAGGAGACAGTTGGGTACACCCAAGGTAGTCAGAGTCGGGATTCGGAGGTGGATCGATTTTCCTCAGACAGAATCGAGTCGTAAGATCAAGGCATGGAATCAAGGATTCTACTAGATTTACTCAAATAAGATATTTTGTATGCACACAAGAAATTTATATGGGTTCTATAGAGTTTTGACACTAAATAAGGAGCAAAGAACGTACACCTCAATGCTAGTTGTATTCCACTTCTTTTTATGGCTAACCTACCATATAGCTCGCATGTATGGAACATATATGAGAGGGAAAAATATAGAACATTTAAACCTTCAATGCATGAAATTTACTTAGGTTCTTTTTAGAGAGCGTGAATAGTCGATCACTTATCTATCTGACCTGTAATGCTAAACCTTGAAGGATCTTGCTCTCCTTCTCTGATCAATCTTGAAGCATCCTCCTTTTCACGCCAATTCCATCTGTCGACAAACCTGATCCTCAATTTCGGTCTAGGGTTTCCGAGAGCTAGATCAAAGGTGTCAGCGGCTGAGCATTTGGGCTTGGGAGAGGAATAAAGGTCCATGAGGTAATGAAAAGGGCTTTGGATGATGGCATACCATTTTTCTACAACTAAACAAACGGCTTAGATAAATTAGTAGAATCGGACATAGTCCATAGCATAGTCGAGATTGTACAAATTTGTACAGGATTCTATGATTTGGATCGTGACTCAACATGGATTCTACCTGATCCGGATTCATAGTGGGATTTGGATCGACATGCTTCCGTAGGGTCGTGAAGTCGTAGGACTCTAGCAGTCGGGTCGGGATTCTGACTACCTTGGGTACACCTTCTATCACAGATCCGAAGGCAAGACATTCGTTGCTAAGAATGGATCCTTTCTAGAGAAGGAGTTTCTCTCGAAAGAAGTGAGTGGGAGGAAAGTAGAACTTGATGAGGTAACTGTACCTGCTCCCTTATTGGAAAGTAGTTCATCACAGAAATTTGTTCCTGTGACTCCTACACCAATTGGTGAGGAAGCTAATGATGATGATCATGTAACTTCAGATCAAGTTACTAGTGAACCTCATAGGTCAACCAGAGTAAGGTCCGCACCAGAGTGGTACGGTAATCCTGTTCTGGAGGTCATGTTACTAGACCATGACGAACCTACGAACTATGAGGAAGCGATGATGAGCCCAGATTCCACAAAATGGCTTGAGGCCATGAAATCTGAGATAGGATCCATGTATGAGAACAAAGTGCGGACTTTGGTTGACTTGCCCGATGATCGGCAAGCCATAGAGAATAAATGGATCTTCAAGAAGAAGACTGACATTGATGGTAATGTTACTGTCTACAAAGCTCGACTTGTTGCGAAAGGTTTTCGACAAGTTCAAGGAGTTGACTACGATGAGACTTTCTCACCCGTAGCGATGCTTAAGTCCGTCCGAATCATGTTAGCTATTACCGCATTTTATGATTATGAAATTTGGCAAATGGATGTAAAGACTGCATTCCTGAATGGATTTCTGGAAGAAGAGTTGTATATGATGCAACCTGAAGGTTTTATCGATCCAAAGGATGCTAACAAAGTGTGCAAGCTCCAGCGATCCATCTATGGACTGGTGCAAGCATCTCGGAGTTGGAATAAACGTTTTGATAGTGTGATCAAAGCATATGGTTTTATACAAACTTTTGGAGAAGCCTGTATTTACAAGAAAGTGAGTGGGAGCTCTGTAGCATTTCTAATATTATATGTGGATGACATATTGTTGATTGGAAATGATATAGAATTTCTGGATAGCATAAAAGGATACTTGAATAAGAGTTTTTCAATGAAAGACCTCGGTGAAGCTGCTTATATATTGGGCATTAAGATCTATAGAGATAGATCGAGACGCCTAATTGGACTTTCACAAAGCACATACCTTGATAAAGTTTTGAAGAAGTTCAAAATGGATCAAGCAAAGAAAGGGTTCTTGCATGTGTTACAAGGTGTGAAGTTGAGTCAGACTCAATGCCCGACCACTGCAGAAGATAGAGAGAAAATGAAAGATGTTCCCTATGCTTCAGCTATAGGCTCTATCATGTATGCAATGATGTGTACCAGACCTGATGTGTGCCTTGCTATTAGTTTAGCAGGGAGGTACCAAAGTAATCCAGGAGTAGATCACTGGATAGCGGTCAAGAACATCCTGAAATACCTGAAAAGGACTAAGGATATGTTTCTCGTTTATGGAGGTGACAAAGAGCTCGTCGTAAATGGTTACGTCGATGCAAGCTTTGACACTGATCCGTATGACTCTAAGTCACAAACCGGATACGTATTTATATTGAACGGTGGAGCTGTCAGTTGGTGTAGTTCTAAGCAAAGCATCGTGGCGGGATCTACATGTGAAGCGGAGTACATAGCTGCTTCGGAAGCAGCAAATGAAGGAGTCTGGATGAAGGAGTTCATATCAGATCTAGGAGTCATACCTAGTGCATCGGGTCCAATGAAATCCTTTTGTGACAATACTGGTGCAATGCCTTGGCAAAGGAATCCAGATTTCACAAGAGAACCAAGCACATCAAGAGACGCTTCAATTCCATCCGCGACCAAGTCAAGGAGGGAGACATAGAGATTTGCAAGATACATACGGATCTGAATGTTGCAGACCTGTTGACTAAGGCTCTCTCACGAGCAAAACATGATCAACACCAAGACTCCATGGGTGTTAGAATCATTACTGTGCAATCTAGATTATTGACTCTAGTGCAAGTGGGAGACTGAAGTAAATATGCCCTAGAGACAATAATAAAGTTGTTATTTATATTTCCTTATGTCATGATAAATGTTTATTATTCATGCTAGAATTGTATTAACCGGAAACTTAGTACATGTGTGAATATATAGACAAACTAAGTGTCACTAGTATGCCTCTACTTGACTAGCTCGTTGAATCAAAGATGGTTAAGTTTCCTTGCCATAGACATGAGTTGTCATTTGATTAACGGGATCACATCATTAGAGAATGATGTGATTGACTTGACCCATTCCGTTAGCTTAGGATTTGATCGTTTAGTATATTGCTATTGCTTTCTTCATGACTTATACATGTTCCTATGACTATGAGATTATGCAACTCCCGAATACCAGAGGAACACTTTGTGTGCTACAAAATGTCACAACGTAACTAGGTGATTATAAAGGTGCTCTACAGGTGTCTCCGAAGGTACTTGTTGGGTTGGCATAGATCGAGATTAGGATTTGTCACTCCGATTGTCGGAGAGGTATCTCTGGGCCCTCTCGGTAATAAACATCGCTATAACACTGGCAAGCAATGCAACTAATGAGTTAGCTGCGGGATGATGTATTACAGAACGAGTAAAGAGACTTGCCGGTAACAAGATTGAACTAGGTATTGAGATACCGACGATCGAATCTCGGGCAAGTAACATACCAATGACAAAGGGAACATCGCATGTTGTTATGCAGTTTGACCAATAAAGATCTTTGTAGAATATGTAGGAGCCAATATGAACATCCAGGTTCCGCTATTGGTTGTTGACCGGAGACGTGTCTCGGTCATGTCTACATAGTTCTCGAACCCGTAGGGTCCGCACGCTTAACGTTCGGTGACGATCGGTATTATGAGTTTTTGTGTTTTGATGTACCGAAGGTAGTTTGGAGTCCCGGATATGATCACAGACATGACGAGGAGTCTCGAAATGGTCGAGACATAAAGATCGATATATTGGACGACTATGTTCGGACACCGGAAGTGTTTCGGGAGGTTTCGGACATATACCGGAGTACCGGGGGGGTACCGGAACCCCCCGGGGAGTATATTGGGCCTAATAGGCCTTAGTGGGAGAAGAGGAGTGGCGGCCAGGGCAGCCGCGCCCCCTCCCCCTCTAGTCCGAATTGGACAAGGAGGGGGGGCCCTTTCCTTCTCTCCCTCTCTCCCTTCCTTCCCCTCTCCTACTCCTACTTGGAAGGGGGGGAGTCCTACTCCCGGTGGGAGTAGGACTCCTCATGGGGCGCGCCATAGGAGGCTGGCCCCTCCCCCTCCTCCACTCCTTTATATACGCGGAGGGGGCACCCCTTGGAGACACAACAATTGATCATTGATCTTTTAGCCGTGTGCGGTGCCCCCCTCCACCATAATCCACCTCGGTCATATCGTAGCGGTGCTTAGGCGAAGCCCTGCGTCGGTAGCATCATCATCACCGTCATCACGCCGTCATGCTGACGGAACTCTCCCTCGAAGCTCTGCTGGATCGGAGTTTGTGGGACGTCACCGAGCTGAACGTGTGCTGAACTCGGAAGTTCCATGCGTTCGGTACTTGGATCGGTCGAATCATGAAGACGTACGACTACATCAACCGCGTTCTCATAACGCTTCCGCTTACGGTCTACGAGGGTACGTGGACGACACTCTACCCTCTCGTTGCTATGCATCACCATGATCTTGCGTGTGCGTAGGAATTTTTTTGAAATTACTACGTTCCCCAACACCCTTCCCACTGCCCCGCATAGACCAAATCATTGATGCAACTGTAGGACACGATTCACTGTGTTTCCTCGACGCGTACTCTGGATACCATCAGATTAAGATGAAGGAATCCGATCAGGACGCAACGGCATTTATCACTCCGTATGGGCCTTTCTGCTTTAATACTATGCCTTTCGGACTCAAGAACACCGGGGCCACCTACCAACGCATGATTCAAACATGCCTGGAAAAACAAATTGGCAAGACGGTGGAGGCATATGTAGATGATGTAGTCATCAAAACCAAACACGTTGAATCATTGGTGGATGACTTACGTCCCACATTCGACAACCTCCGAACATATGACATACGGCTCAATCCGAAAAAATGTGTTTTCGGCGTTCCGGCTGGAAAGTTGCTCGGGTTCATCGTTACCAATAGAGGAATCAAAGCAAACCCAGCCAAAATCCAAGCCTTATCACGGTTGGCGATACCAACGGACCTAAAACAGGTCCAAAAATTAGCTGGGTGCATGGCAGCCTTGAGCCGCTTTATCTCCCAACTGGGAGAAAAAGTGTGGCCGCTATATCGCCTGCTTCGGCGTACCGACCACTTCGAGTGGACGGACGCGGCAACAGCCGGGTTGGAAGAAATAAAAACTCTGCTAGCAAATAATCCAATTCTTGCCACACCTAACATCGGCGAACTATAAATATCAGCAACTCACCAGGTGGTGAGCGCAGTGCTCGTCGTCGAACGAGAGGAAGAGGGACATAAATTCCCACTCCAAAAACCCGTATACTACGTATCGACGGTTCTTACACCATGCAAATCCCGATACCCGCACTATCAAAAGATAGCATATGCGGCTTTCATGGCATCTCGGAAGCTGCGACACTACTTTCAAGAGTGCTCGATCACGGTGGCCTCCGAGGTACCAATCAATGATATCATAAACAATCGAGATGCCACCGGCCGCATTGCAAAATGGGCCATCGAGCTCCTACCATTTGAAATAACATACAAACCGCGCCGAGCAATTAAATCTCAGGTGCTGGCCGACTTCGTCGCCGAGTGGACAGAAGCCGAACTCCCTAAAGTGTACGACACATACTCCAACTGGGTGATGCACTTTGACGGCTCTAAAATGTTAGCCAGATTAGGGGATGGTGTCATCCTAACATCCCCTACAGGGGACACAGTCCGTTACATACTCCAAATCATGTACACGGACTCCAATAACGCGGCCGAATATGAGGCCCTACTGCATGGTCTCTGGATGGTTGTTTTTATGGGCATACAACACCTTGAGGTGCGAGGGGATTCAAATCTCGCAATATCCCAAATAAATGGAGAATTCGATGCAAAATATCCAAAGATGGTGGCTTACCGCAATGCCGTGCTCAAAATATCAGCTCGGTTCAAGGGGCTTGAGTTCCATCACATGGCCCGAGACAGTAACCAAGCAGCAGACATCCTTGCTCGAATGGGCGCTAAACACGACCCTGTTCCGCCTAACACTTTTGTGGCGGCTCTTCAAGCCATCCGTAGTATGGCAGGACGAGAGCGGAACCACTAGTCCGGTGCTGATCATATCCCCAGATGTCGAACACGATTCAGGCATCATCGGGGGCCTAGGCACAGAACCAACGCCTTCCGCCCATGTAATTATGGCAGTATTCGCCCCATGGACCGAACCCTTCCTGGCCTACCTTAATAGGCGGGAGCTCCCTGAGGACCAGAATGAGGCTCGTTGTATCGTCCCACGTTCGAAAGCCTATAAGGTTCATGAAGGAGAACTCTACAAGAAAAGTGCTACCGGAGTCCTTCAAAGATGCATCTCCGAAGAAGAAGGGCGGCAGCTCTTGGCCGAAATCCATGCTGGTCTTGGCGGCCATCCCACCGCAGCTCGGGCCCTTGTAAGCAAGGCCTTATGTACTGGTTTTTTCTGGCCTACGGCCCGAGCAGATGCACAAGACCTCGTCCAACGTTGTGTAGGGTGCCAGCTTTTTGCCAATCAAAGCCATATGCCGCCTACCGCCCTACGAACAATCCCCATTACTTGGCCTTTTGTGGTCTGGGGGCTTGACATGGTCGGACCCCTTAAAGGGGGAAGCCATAAGAAGAAATACCTGCTGGTCATGGTAGATAAATTCACTAAGTGGATAGAAGCCAAACCAGTTAGAACGGCTGAAGCCGGACCGGTGATAGATTTCATATCCGGTGTCGTACACCGTTATGGTGTCCCACACAGCATCATCACCGATAACGGCTCTAACTTTACAGCCGACGAGGTAAAAACTTGGTGTGCTAATCTGGGCATTAAGCTCGATTACGCCTCCGTATATCACCCTCAAACAAACGGTCAAATCGAGCGGGCCAATGGCCTGATAAT